>NC_090726.1:6534828-6669828 GCF_036898095.1 Palaemon carinicauda
CAGAGGGAGGATTAGCGTGACTAGCTATAGTTATTATTATAAGTTTTACTTGCTAAGCTGTATCAATAATGCTGTTAGTCCGGCTTTTTATCGACTGATATATCGATAAAAGGGTCCAAGTGTTATCAGAGCAATAATCCAATCACTTGACGATTTCAAAGATAGAGAAAAATCTCAGGGTTCTTCATCTCTCCATTAGTCTTCGTAAACAGTTTGTTAGCTCAAGAGCTTCATCTCTCCATTAGTCTTCGTAAACAGTCTGTTAGCTCAAGAGCTTCATCTCTCCATTAGTCTTCGTAAACAGTCTGTTAGCTCAAGAGCTTCATCTCTCCATTAGTCTTCGTAAACAGTCTGTTAGCTCAAGAGGTTCATCTCTCCATTAGTCTTCGTAAACAGTCTGTTAGCTCAAGAGCTTCATCTCTCCATTAGTCTTCGTAAACAGTCTGTTAGCTCAAGAGGTTCATCTCTCCATTAGTCTTCGTAAACAGTCTGTTAGCTCAAGAGCTTCATCTCTCCATTAGTCTTCGTAAACAGTCTGTTAGCTCAAGAGGTTCATCTCTCCATTAGTCTTCGTAAACAGTCTGTTAGCTCAAGAGCTTCATCTCTCCATTAGTCTTCGTAAGCAGTCTGTTAGCTCAAGAGCTTCATCTCTCCATTAGTGTTCGTAAACAGTCTGTTAGCTCAAGAGCTTCATCTCTCCATTAGTGTTCGTAAACAGTCTGTTAGCTCAAGAGTTTCCAGATTAGTCTGTGAGTCTGTCAGTGATTGTGTCGTTTTTCTAGTATTTTGCTAATAAGTGAACATCATCTTTCTTTTTATTATTGAATCTCTTTATAAATTAAAGGAAAGGGTGTTTAGTTTCTTATTGAGGACTAGTCACGTCAGTTGTGGCTCGTACTTACTGTCTTTTTAAAAAGTAGCTGATCTATTTACGATGGATCAATTGCAAAAGTTTATAGTTAGCAGTGAAATATATCTTGAAAGATATTACTAAGGATTGCTTATTGTGACGCTCTGTAGAGAGAGAGAGAGAGAGAGAGAGAGAGAGAGAGAGAGAGAGAGAGAGAGAGAGAGAGAGAGAGAGAGAGAGAGAGAGAGCTATATCCCATAATATACAGAATAAGATTTAGAATTCTTTCCTTTTCACTATCCCTCGCTGCGAAAGCCATTCTTCCAACGTAAGATCTTCAAAAGAGGTCTATTATCCTGTGTTACGCTGTGTTACAAGGAAATGACAAGCATGACGAAATATGAAGAGAAACATTACGGGGGAAATGTGGATATATTCCTTATGCTTACATGGAATTAATTTTACCAAATTAATTTAATTAATCTGTAAATCTGTAAAGAAATTAAGTAAGGGAACTCATATGTATATATATATATCTATATATATATACATATATATTTACATTATATATATACATATATACTGTATATATATATATATATATATATATATATATATATATATATATATATATATATATATATATATATATATATATATATATATATATCTCCCTGTAAAATTTTTATTCAAACCATTCTTGATCACAAGAAATCCAGGATATTCACAAAACTATAAGCAAAGTACTTCAAGTAGTATTTTTCAATAGATACTATATGTAAAGAAAACTTTAAAGTACCACTTTTGAAATTAAAGACAAAATAATTCCTATCTCTTGAAAGATTAGGAGAAAATGCTCAGTCACTTAAACCTAATTAGTATCATGAAAAGGATATCGTTATCAGCTGATAGGAGCATGATGCAAAGATCTTCTTATCTGCAAGAACACTATCGGCAGAGAGTAGATGTGATTTAACCTATTAATGACACCGCTGGTATACATAATACGTTAAAATGCATCCAGATAGTTGAAACGCTAAAATTCTTTTGATAAACGTTTATAATTTTGGTTTTCAAAACAATACAAATATACGACAAAATGCACTCATGCATGCATAAACACACTTAAACACACACATATACAGTACCGTACACACACACACACACACACACACACATATATATATATATATATATATATATATATATATATATATATATATATATATATATATATATATATATATATATATATATGTATGTATGTATGTATGTATGTATAGTTATTTCATAATCATCTTGAGCCTTTGCACTTTTCCGTATTTTCTTTAACACATATTTGTTAACTTAGATAAGGTTCGATAGATAGAATGAAAAACATGTTGGAAAGAAAAAATAAAAGAGCAAGTGTGGCCGCACAATAAATGGGAATAATAGTGTGTAGGGGTTCCGACTAGCTTTTGATGGGACTTTGTGTAGATGTATGAAGAGAATGATACTGAAGAAGTTTTTTTTTTTTATAAGGGATTTGGCAAAAGTTAAAAGATGTATTTGGAACAGACATATGAGGTTTTGCTTTGGAACGAATCCTGTTTGGGAAAGCAATTTAATGTTGAATGTGTGTGTGTGTATATATATATATATATATATATATATATATATATATATATATATATATATATATATATATATATATATATATATACATATATATATATATATATATATATATATATATATATATATATATATATGCGCATTCTCCTATTAATCAATTTTTAATAGGTTGATCAAACACGGTAACCAGGGTAACATTACTGCGAGCCTGACGCCAATCGAAGATCGCCAGAAGAAGAAGAGGCCAGAGTAAGCGAAAAACAATAACAATGGCTACTCCCACAACGAATAGATACTGTGTTCCTGATCTCCAGAAAGAACGAGCGAACTGCAATTTCAATCAAGAGGAAATAACAAACTTGCTCGACGATGGTGCAGATAAGACTTTCCTCAGAAGAAAGCTTGGTAAATAATATAGTGACCATTTTACCTACTTAATATGACCCAATTCCTCCTCAGGGCTATTTTAGTGCTAAGGGGAGCCTTTGTAGTTCGTTGGGATAGACTTACTTACTTTTACGAGTTTATTTCTCGCCCTCCATCAGACAATAAAGTCTGTTCAGGCGGGACTTGGTGTGTGAAAATAATTTCTTTCCAGTTAATATAATGCTCTGTATCTTATCATTTATTTCGCTAGCATTTGTATTCAGGCTTAATAGTTTTCAGGTCACTGTTATAACACTTTCTAGAAAGATAAGTCGGGGTGTCTGCCGTTTATGGGGACAGGGATATCTTTCTTATTACTAGCCAAATCGTATTTCATTATGGGGTTGATGTTCTTTACAATTTTCTAACTTACCATAATATGATGTTAATTTATCGTTTTGATTTATAACACAATTTACCTTTACCACGGCAATATTTTCTAAGTTCAGCATGGTCCGTACGCAAGTCACGGGTAGCTCCTGCTTAGTTTCCAACTTTCCCGATAGACAGAGCCCGTGTCATCCCAGTCTAAGAAACGTTCGGTTTTACAAATTAATACTGTCCCGTCAATCTTCATATTTACCCCTTAGTTAAGTATGTAGTTTATAAGGACACGTCATGTTTAGTGACATTTGATACTGCTTGGATATTTATCATGAAATGTTATGTTAGAAAAAGGCCGTTACAATGCGTCGTACGCTGAAGCCACGGCCAACTTACTCGGTCGTAAAATTTCCCGCAATCATTGTTTCCTGCCTGATTATAATAACACCCGTTTGGCGGCGCTCGATTCGCATATCAGCTGGTCGCGCAAGCATGAACAGTTTTCGATGTTCGTACGTATGTTTTCGCTAATTCCAACAATTTTCATTTTAATCTCTTGTTAAGATTGTTATTTCTTTCGAAATCGTCCCAAAATTATGCTGAATACTATTTTGTTTTATATACAAACAAAGGTTAGGTTATCCAACATCTCGTTTAGATATTTCGTCAGATAAAGCCAGTGTCAAACAAAGCAACCGAACTAACCCTTTCGTGGGCCGCGTGATTTCAAATTTTTAATCCCCCCCCATGACCCGAGATTGACCTACAGCCGACCCTTTCCAGCTCTAGCCGCCGTGATGGATAGACCTGTTCCGTATAGTTTCTCTTTGAGTGATGTTTTCGAGTTTATCTCCAGTATTGATCATCTTGATGCAATTAAGACTCTCGGAGTTTTACAGCTACATGATTTCACTCGTGTTACCCCCGAATTCTTTCACTATTTATTTCGAGAAGGCCTCTTAGGGGATTTTAGAGGTACATGTAAAAAGTGTAAAACAGGTGATGTGGCCCTCATGCGTGATGGCTGCAATGTGGGCAATGGAAAATCCAATTATTTCTGGAGGTGTAGGAACCGCAAGTGTCGCCGAAAGTTCACAATGCGGCATAAATCATTCTTTGAGGGCTCACACCTCGAAGAACGTGATATCATTCTCCTCACGTGTTGTTGGGTTCATCGTTATCCTCAATACTGTGTTGAATTGAAGACCCAACACCTTGGTTCTCACACTCTCGTTGACTGGTACAACTTTTGCCGAGGAGTGTGTGAACAAGTGTTGATTTTGGACAATAAGAAAATTGGTGGACCAGGGCACATTGTGGAAGTGGACGAGAGCAAGTTCGGCAAGAGGAAGTATAACATCGGGCATGAAGTCGAAGGAACCTGGGTCTTTGGGGGCATTGACCGGGAAACACGCGAGACCTTTTTCAAAGTGGTTAAGAAACGTAACGCGGAAACGTTGATCTCGGCGCTCAAAGAGCACGTTCTTCCCGGGACCACTATCATTTCCGATTGCTGGAAAGGATATGGCAAAGTCAAAGACCATGATTTTAAACATTTTACTGTAAACCACAGTGTTAACTTCGTTGATCCTAATGACCCGACCGTGCATACGAACACTATAGAATCGCAATGGCGGGTTCTCAAAAGGAGCGTGCTACCAAGATTCGGTACCCAGAAATCGTTGTACGAAAGCTATTTCGCGGAGTACTGTATCAGGAAGCGATATATAGAAAACTCCGTATGTCCGTTCAGGGCATTTGTACAGCTCATCAAGCGCGTGTACCCGCTCAAAGCCAGTCCTCTCTACTTGCCGATTCCCTCTAACGTTCGGCCAAGTAACGTTCGTCCATCCAGCAGCCGTTCTTCAGCTAACGACGCCCGACCTTCCACTAGTCGCAAAAGGTCAAGTCCTCCTCCAAGTAACGTTCGTCCATCCAGCAGCCGTTCTTCAGCTACCGACGCCCGACCTTCCACTAGTCGCAAAAGTTCAAGTCCTCCTCATAATCCTCCACCCCAGAAGAGGTTGAAGGACCAAGAACCGGAGGATTTTGGTTTTAGCGATTACGAAATTTAAGGTAAGCCTGAATAACCTAGAATATGATCATGTGGATTAGATATAATTTTGAGTGCTGCCCAAAGCTTCTTTTCTGCAGGTGAGAGACTTACGAAGGGGGTCCGGGGGCTTGCCCCCGGGTAGGGGTAGTGACCTGGGAACTACTAGGATTGGTTAGGTTTGGTTTGTGGGGTTTGTATGTTAGCAACAGTGTTTGGGGGGTCGCAGGGGGGCGTAGCCCCCCCGTTTAGTTCACGATGAAGGTAAGGACATGGCTTGTAGGACAGGTTAGGAGGGGAATTTTGGGTTAGTTGTCCATTTTTCTCGCACATTTCAGTCATCCATGAACCTTCGGTTTTACAATTTAATACTGTCCCGTCAATCTACATATTTACCCCTTCGTTAAGTTTGTAGTTTCTAAGGACACGTCATAATATCATTCGGTTTTACAATTTAATACTGTCCCGTCAATCTACATATTTACCCCTTCGTTAAGGTTGTAGTTTTTAAGGACACGTCATAATATCATTCGGTTTTACAATTTAATACTGTCCCGTCAATCTACATATTTACCCCTTCGTTAAGTTTGTAGTTTTTAAGGACCCGTCATGTAATCATTCCCGTAAAAAGAGCCGATTTCGGACTTTTTTTACTCGATTTCAATAAACATTCAGTTTTACAATTTAATACTGTCCCGTCAATCTACATTATCTAACAAATCATTCCCGTAAAAAAAAGAGCCGATTTCGGACTTTTTACCTCGATTTTCGGCCGGTCGAGGGGCTGTCCCCATAAACGGCAGAGGCTCCGATAAGTCTTCAGGTTTTTCTTGAAAGCTGCCACATTTTTGCTTTTCTTGACATCAAGTGGAAGGTCGTTGAAGAGTCTCGGTGCAGCATAACTAAACGTTCTTCCTCCTATTGCATGATTCACACTGATTTCGAATATTCTATGTGGGTCATCGGCATGTGTAACTCTTACAGCAGCGCTGGTAGCTTGAGGGTAGGGGACCAAGCAATCACGAAGATATTTAGGCTCCAAAAGGGGTGAATGTAGTTTGTTGGGACATGCCAATTCCTCCCGTGTGGATTAAAAATGGACATCAACTAACCTTAACTTTCCCCCCTAACCTAACCTACAAGCCGTGTCCTTACCTACTTACAACACGGGGGGGGGGGGGGGGGGGGGACAACGCCCACCTGCGACCCCCCCCTTTCCACTGCCGTATTCTAGGTTAGCTGTAATCAAACATACAGGTGGCTGCTACCATACATACACCCCAAATTTCCTATTACCTGTCAAATTGGTACACTCTGGGGAAGGGCAAAGGAATATACATCTGCCAATGGACGTCTCCCTAAGTAAACTGTGTTGAAGGAAGTGACTGAAAAACTATTTCAAATGGAAAACAAACACAAGCACATCACCTAACCTAAGGTTCCCCACATAATCTAACCTATGGGCTGTATCCTTGCCTACTGGAGTGGCTATGCCCTCCTTGGGGCCCCCTTTATCATTATTATTATTGTCATTATTGCAAGTTAAGTTATAAACCTAGTTGACAAAGGAAGATGCTATAAGCCCAAGGGCTCCAATAGGGGTAAAGAGCCCAGTGAGGAAGGAAAACTAGGATATAAATAAACTGCAAGAGAAGTGCAAACAATCAAAATGAAATATTTAAAACACAGTAACAACAGTAAGTTAGATTTTTCTTATATAAAATTTAAAAACTTCAAAAATGAAACTAGGAAGAGAAATAAGATAGAACAGCATGGCCGAGTGAACCTCTAAGCAAGAGAACTCTAATTCAAGACAGACAGTGTAATGCCATGGTACAAAGGCTATGGCGCTACTCAAGACCAGAGAACAATGGTTTGATTTCTGAGTGTCCTTCTCCTAGAAAAGCTGCTTACCATAGCTAAAAAGTCTTTCACTACTCTTACCAAGAGGAAAGTAGCCACTGAACAATTACAGTCCAGTAGTTAACCCTTTGAGTGAAAAAGAATTGTTAGGTAATTTAAGTGTTGTCAAGTGTATGAGGACAGATGAGAATGTAGAAAGAATAGACCAGACTATTCGGTGTATGTGTTGGCAAAGACAAAATAAGCCGTAACCCGAGAGAGGGATCCAATGTAGTACTGTGTGGCCAGTCAAAGGACCCAATAACTCTCTAGTGGTAGTATCTCAACAGGTAGCTGGTGCCCTGGCCAACCTACTACCATAGCATACCCTAAATCTCCACCCTGCATTTGCTTCCAAATTGGCTTCATTCCTGGTAAGGTAACACTAAATCATATTTCTTAAATCATAAAACTATTTTCATGTTATTGTATTTTAGACCGAGATAAACAACATCCCCATATATAAAATCAATTTTACTAGTAATAAGAAAGTTTATGCATGTCCCAATGAACTTCATTCACTGTTTTGATAGAATTTGAATATCTATTTATCATAGGTTTTAATTTCTAATTGTTCCGTAACTGACATACAAACCACGATATTTGATAGGGTTATTACTTTCGGCAAGGCTGAAATGATGAGCCATTAGAATTTTAACGAGGGTTTACTACCCCAACGCTAGTTAGCGGGGGGTAGGGAGGGTAGCCTGCTAACCCCCCCCCCCACACACACACCTGTGCTTGCGCTCACTTTTGCTCTCGGCTCGGGTGGTAGTCGGACGTTTCCGCTCTCACCCTCGCCTCTCTGACAGCCATTAATGCCTTTTTGCTTTTTCTTCTACAGGTTTGTTTGTGAAGTTGGCCTCTAATATCATGCGGAAGTGTCCTGGATTACCCGACCCCCCTTGTGGTACGTTTATGTCAGCGGTCGAGACGGACCCTTACACCCTTTGTCATTATTGTAGGGGCCAACGGTGTGATAGAACTAATAAGTGTGGTGAGTGTAGGGAGTGGTCTACTTCCCAGTGGGAGAGGTTTTCTCGGCGACGGAAGAAGAAGTCCAAGCGGGATATTTCTCCTTCGAAGATTTCCTTGAAAAGAGAAAATCCCAAGGACTCTTCTTCCGTTGCCCAAACCTCCTCCGAAGCTCCCACTTATCGGTTTCTTACGAGAGACCGTCGAGTGGTAGCGTAGACCATAGTTCTGTTTCCCGACCTCGGGGCTCTGGAGATGGCGTTGCCTCCCCCAGCGAGGCAGCTCCACCTCCTCCCCTGGGGGAGGAATTAGATATTAATGTAAATGTTAATGATTTATTCCAGCTTTGGTCTTCCTTGGGGCTCGAAGGTTCGCCCTCCAAGGAAGCCTTGTTTAACATGGTCCGGTTGGGTGTCGCTGTCAAGCAATCGCCGACTTTGGCTGAGGTTGATCCTCTGTCTATCGTCGACGTTGTGGTGTCAGAGGTATCCGATGCGGTATCGTCTACCTCTGCAACCGCTCAACCTGCTGTAGCTGAAGGCTTAGTTTCTCCCTCTGCTCATCCTTCGAGGGAGGAACTAAGTCCAACAGTCTATCCTGCCGGTGATTCTCCCCCTCGGGGGAGTTCATTCACAGAGACTCTTCTGAGGACGGCTGATGGTCAGCTTGCTGACCCAACGGCCCCCAAAGGGCGCATACGGCGTAAAGCTCGCCTTCCTTTTTGCCGGAGAGGTCTTCCTTCACCTCAAAGGGTGTGAGGAGGCTCCTCTTCGGTTCAACGTCTCCGCAGTCCGCTGCAGAGGAGCCTCGTCATGAATATCCGACTGTTCCTGCTACAACCCTGGACCTCTCTGCGGATCGTTCGTGATCCCTTTCGGTGGAAGGTCGTCCTTACAAAGGGCACGCCGTCCTTCCACCCGTCAGACCTGCTGCTGCTGATGCGCTGTGGGCGCCAACAAATCCTGTTTTTCTGAAACAGGCAATGGTCCCTTCGGGGCAACAAGGGCATATACGCAAATTGGCACATACATCCCTTACGCGCCATGCAAAGCATGTGCACCAACGTTCTCCTAACCTCATTGAGGTTTCGGAGATAGCGCCTCAGCGCTCACCTGCCATTGTTGACATAGCGCGCCAACGCGCACCTGCTGCCGAAGTTCCTGACAAAACGCGTTGGCGCTCACCTGCGCGCCAGCCCTCACTGATTTCCGATGTTTCTGCTAAAGTCCGCTAGCGCTCACCTGTGCGCCAGCGCTCCACTGCGCGCCCTCAACCTTATGCGCGCCAATGTTCTCTTGCGCGCCAGCGCTCACCAACGCATCAGCATTCGCCTGTGCGCCAGCGCTTCCCACGCCAACGATCTCCTGCGCGCCCACGATCTTCGGATCTGGGCGCAGTCGGGAAGTTAAAAGCTTCCCCTGCTCGCCAGCGCTCGCCAACGCGCCGTCGGCCTTCACCTGCGCGCCATCTCTCGCCAGCGCGCAATCGCACACAGTCACCCACACTCGTCCACGAGGATGCGCGCCCACGCCCATCTCCCCAGCCTGATGTGGGCACACAAGAGGCGCGCCAACGTACGCAGGGTACAGCTGCTCGCCCGCGCGCAAGAGATATCTCTCCTGCGCCCGCACGCCCAACGACATCTTTGCCCGCACTGGCTCTTCATCCTGATCCTGCGCGCCCGAACATTCACCCTCTCGTGCACGAGCGCGCAATCTGCCTCCTGCGCGCGCTCCTACGCTCTATCGCGCACCCTCGCCGTCGCCCTCGCGCGCTCACCAGCAATCGCCCGCGCGCGACCCCGGGTATTCCCCATCTCGCGAGCGCCAGTGCGCTCCCCAGCGCGATCGCCAATACCCAACCACGCGCAAGGCTGCAGGGCGCCATCGCCACATTCCCCCCCCCCCCCAAGCACAGAACAGCGCGCTTGCCGGTGTTGGTTAAGGTTCCAGAAAGGCCCAGGGACATGCCTTCCTTATCTTTTTACAGGCGATTTCCCCTCCCGAAGGAGTGTCTGACAGTGCAGCCGTCAGCCGGCAGCCTGGTTTGGGACTCTAATCAGAGCGGTAGCACAGGCTTTTAAGCTGTTCTCTCTGAGTTGAGCCACAAATCCTTGGCTACATCCACTCCCCCGATGAGGAAAAGAGGAGTTTCGGACGAGGTAACTTCTACGAGGTCGTAGCTGTCTCCTCGTAAGTCTTCGAGGCAGTCACTCTACCCCCTCAGACTTTTCTCCCTCACCTTCGGACAAAGTTTTCCCGCCCTCAGGAGAGTCATGGGAGGTGAGACGTTCCCCAATCACACCATTAAGGAAAACCCCACCTCGCGGGGTAAAGTCTTCTCGAATGGGGGTGGAGAAGAGCCTGCCTCCTTCGTGGTTGGAGTCCTGCATCCCTCCCGGGAGGGAGTCAAAGGACACCAAGACAGTAATGGGAGTCCCCTAGCACCAAAATCTTCAGGCTCAGACATTCTTTCGTTATGGGAACAAACCTGTTTGAGCCTAAGGACGTGAAGCAGGCGGCTGAGAGGTGTAGGAAGTCACCAAGACTCCCTCCTATATGGGGCTTTGACATTCAAGCCCTATAAACCTCCAGCACCTCAGCAACCAAGTCCCACCAAAACAACGGCAGCTAAGACAATGGGGTCTAAGCCCTTTCTGGTCAAGGGTCAAGGACAAGAAAGGCAATTAGTCCCCTAGGGGAGGGAAGAATCCTAGAAGGAGCAGCCGAGGCCGCAAACGCTAGGATTGCCAGTTCCCCTGCATGTCCGCCAGTGGCGGGATACCTACAAGGTTGCGCAGACAGGTTGCGGCAACTCAGGGCCATTTCCTGGATGATTTCCGTAATCAGTCAGGGATATCGCGTCCTGTTCACAACACCTCTACCTCCCCTGAGGACGAATCCGGTGTCATTTAGCACCCTTGCCATGGGATCAGCAAGGGGGCGAACTCTGTGGCCAGAGGCCCAGATTAAAGCAAACTCCGGTCAGCATGGAGACCGCAGACACAGTCAGTCTTGCAGTAAACCGCAAGACTTCTTGTGTATACTGGATCTGAAGGACGCGTACTTCCAGATCCCAGTCCATCCGTCTTCAAGGAAGTACTTAGGATTCAGCATAGACAACAAGGAGTACCAGTTCAAGGTGCTGTATTTCGGTCTCTCCACAGCACCACAGGGTTTCACCGGAGTTTTTACCCTAATATCTTTGTGGGCACTCAGGATCGGCTTCCGTCTCCTCCATTATCTGGATGACGGCCTGATCCTAGCAGACTCGGAGTCGCTCCCTCTTTAACACCGAGACAAACTTCTAGGATTTTGCCAGGACCTAAGGGTCGGAGTAAATCTCGAGAAGTCCGCTCTGCTGCCTAATCAAAGACTGGTTCACCTAGGCATGATTGTAGACACCAATCTCCATAAGGCCTTCCATCAGACGACAGGATAGCAAGGATGAGAAGAGTCACAAGCCCTTTCCTCAGACGAGAAGAGCTTCCAACCCAATCATGGTTACGTCTCCTCGGTCACCTTTCACCCTTGGCTCGTCTAGTTCTCAACGGTCGCCTCAAGATGAGGTTCCTCCAGGGGCGACTCAGGTCCTGGTGGAATCAAGACTGCGATTCCCCGGACATCATGATCCCTATGGATCCTGCGGAACAGACGAACCGCCAGTGGTGGGTGACAGGCGAGAACCTACTAAGAAGAATGGATCTTCTCGTTTCCTTCCCACGGATTGGATGCTGTTTTCAGACACCACAAAAGAAGGGGTGGGGGGTGGGGGGCATTTAAGGACCTCATGATGAAGACTATTTTTGGTCAGTCTGGCGACAGCTAAAAGAGTCAGTGGGATTCATGCTTTTAGTTAAAAAGTTGATTTTCTTGAGGTACAAAGCTATCGGCTCATTGCAGTTAGGCTTTCTCGCCAAGAATAAATGCTCTCCTCAACCTTGGCTCATGGCTTTTGAGTTTCCGAACCTTTCGGATGTGGTTGGTGAGGAGCTGGAGAAGGGTCCTGTGTCCAGTAAGAGCCCTGAAGTTCTTCCTGGACTGAACGGAAAAGTTGCGAGGCAAGACAGAAGCTCTTTGGTGCTCGGTCTAGAAGCCCTCGTTACAGAGGTCGAAGAATGCACTTTCATTCTTCATCAGGCTCTTAATAAGAGAAACTCATGCACATTGCAGTAAGGCAGACCGCAAGAGTTTTTAAGTCAGACGCATGAAGTTAGAACTGTAGCAACTTTGGTGGCCTTCAGGCAGGATAGATCGTTACAGAATATTATGGACACAACCTTTTGGAGGAGTAAATCTGTGATCGCTTCACATTATTTAAAACGTGTCCAGACTCTTTATGAGGACTGCTTCACTCTGGGACCATTCGTAGCAACGAGTGCAGTAGTGGGGGAAGGATCCACCACTACATTCCCATAATCCTAATACCCTTTTCTTCTCTTGGAACTTTTGTATTTTTATGGTTGTTCGTGGAGATTGCGACAGTCTTCCACAATCATTGACTTTAGTCAGGTGATCATTTTGTTCCTTGAGAGTGCCCTGGAACAAGGTTATTGGAGGAGGTCCTGTCACATAGAGGTTTTTAGACCGGTTTTGACAGCTCCTAGAGGTCTTCAGCCCCCTGGGTGGATCGCTGGATCTCATAAGGAAAGCGGACATAATGAAAGATTTCATTGAAGTCAGCTTCCTTATCAGGTACGAACCCTTAAGCTTGTTTATTAACTCTTAAGTAAAATTCCAATTATGTTGGCTGTCTCTAACCCTCCACCAAAGGTGTTAATCAGCTATATAGATAACTACCGGGTAAGTCTTATGTTTAAAAATGATATTTTCATTATAAAATAAATTTTTTAACATACTTACCTAGTAGTTATACATAATTAAATTCTCACCCTCCTCCCCTCTAGAGTCTAGAGGCATGGAAGATCTGAGGAATCATGGAATGGTTCCAGGTACCTCGCTAGCCTGCGTGCAGGTGGTACACCTGGCTACCCAATCTGCGATTGCCGCGAGTTTCAAAATTTCTGTCGGACGTCAGGGACGTATAGCTATATATATAACTATCGGGTAAGCATGTTCAAAAATTTATTTCATAATGAAAATATAATTTTTCTTAAAAATAAAAACTAACCCAGTCCCCCTTGAAGACCTACCTCCAATCAAAGTGAAGCACAGTCACAAGTTTGTGTGTGAGAGGGGTAGATAACAACCCCCCTCCTCCCCACCACCACCACTAACTAGCTGGATGGGTAGTTATTCCTCGCTAAATTCTAATGGCTCGTCCTTTCAGCTTTGCCGAAAGTAATACCGCTACAAATAGCTATAGGTTTGTATCATTAGGAAAAATACAAGTTACTTCCAAATTTGTCATTTTACTTCACATATGAATTATTCTGAAGTAAAATGGGTAATGCTTTTACAGGGTTTGATGATCTATATAAAAATTGTTCATTTGCTTTCAGAACAAATCTTCTTCAGTGATAAGGAATTTTTGGATCCAGTCAGACCAGAATATATGAGCCACGAAGATCGATATGCCAACGAATTAAGAAAAGCCTGCTATATGATGCGTAAAGTCAATGAAGATGATACAATCCAGCAATATGTTGGTAATATGGAAGGTATGAGGTAAGTGATATAAAGTTTCATCACACCTCCAATTCTCATATGAATACCCACATGTGTGTCCTGAATGTTTCTCATACAGTATTTAGATAGAATAAGAAAGGCATTTTCAGTGTATATACCATCAGGCCCCTAGCCATCCGTCAATATCCTTTCTCAGTTTTTATGTTGACGTGAAGGGTTTTTAACTGCTCTTCAATACGCAATAAACTAATAATATTTACATCGCCTTCTATGTCTACAAAAATCCCCAGATCTTTATAGAAGAGAAGGTAAGTCCTTACGTTCCCAACTGATGGTACATTCACCTCTGGTACTACAGATCCATTGGTGTGTTGGCAAACTCACCTAAGTGTATTTTGCGTCTGTGAACCATTTTACAAATTACAATATTTTCCATGAGTTTTATTTCTTATCTTTTTTCTTGTATAAATTTTTGGTTTTTCAATATTAAACTTACCCGATAATCATGTAGCTGTCAACTCCGTTGCCCGACAGAATTCTATGGAGGGATACGCCAGCTATCACAATACTAGAAGGGGGTGTACTTACCAGCGCCACCTGTGGCCAGGTACTCAAGTACTTCTTGTTGACACCTCCTCAATTATTCCTCTGTCGTGCTTCCGGTTAAGACGTTCTGGGATACGCTTATGTTCTTGGAGTATTTTCACGACTTTGGTGAAGTATTTCTCTTTGATTTCGGCTGTCGCTTTACTGGAAACTTCTATATTAGCTTAGTTAGCTTTTGGAATTAATTTGATTAATTATGGTGACGAAGAGAGTATGAACTCTCGTTCACCTTTCAATGGCCGACCCTTCCCTTAGACGGAAGTGTTGGTGTCTAAGAGAGTATAGACTCTCTTTCTTAATTTTGCTTAACAAAAGTTATAGATTTATTTTATATCTCTCCGCCTCTTATAGGCCTCTTCGATTAACTTCCTTTTATTATAAACTTATTAAAATTAATTTTTATATTTGTTTATATTCGACCTTCCTAATAGTAGGCGGTCTTTTCTTGGTACCGAAGTTAATTAACATTGAGCCCGTCATTTCGGTTTTACCTGTTAACATATTATGCTATTTCCGCCACAGAGTTTGAAAGAATTTCTTTGATAGTCTCGTACTGTTTTCAAAGTTGAACTAACGTTTTGTTTTGTCTCTGCAGTTGTTGACGTTCAGAACGTTCAACTTGCACTCTATCGTTACGATAGAGAAAGAATGTTCACGGTTTCACGTTGCAGTAAGAGTAACCGTGTCTAGCGTTTTGTTCATTCTTTCTTAACTTAATGGTTTTGATCCTATAAAGGAACTTTTCAGTTTTTTCCTTTAACAATAATATGTTTTAACGATATATATGATTGGGCTCTTCTCTCAGGTTCTAAGTCAAGAGAGAGAGAGAGAGAGAGAGAGATAGAGACGGAGGGAGAAAGAGGATAAACGTTTCATTCAAGCCTGCCAGGCGTACGAGTAACGTCGTTATCGTTTTTGCTTTTCTCCCTAGTCTCTTTAGGGGAAGAAACTAAACGTTTCTAGAGTGATCTAGTGTTTAGTCTCTTTCCAGCCACTGAATTATCTTTCATTAGATTTTTCTGTTACATTGTAATTCTGTTTTCGCAATTACTAACTTTTGAGAAAGGATAGAATTGCGTGTTTCAGGTACAAACCACTTAAAGTTTCGAGTTCAGTGGAATAAGTGCAAACAGAAATCAAAGTGATAAGTGATTAGCGCAAATTATGTCAGTGTTGTGCGTGAGGGTACTTTTGTGCGCGCCAGTCGTCCTCCCAGTCCGGGACCTCTTGCAAGCTCCCAAGCCCAGGGGAGAAGCAATGTCGAAGGACAAAAGGGTTCGGCAGGCCTTAATCGGCGCACAGAAGTATCCTCGGTGGTTGTGGGCGTCTTACCGAGACCGTCACTCCCACCCGCAGACGATTGAGCCCTTATTTTGCTCGTCTGCAGAAGAGATTTAGGGGAGAAAATAAAGGCAGAGTAACGCTGGTCTCAGGTCTCAAGACCTCTTAAACATAAAGTCCAGACCTATGCCAGACGTACGAAGTTAAAGTTCAACAACCCGGATGCAGTCATTGGGTTAGCTCTGACTCTCCTCAGTCATCAGTTGAATACACTCCGCCTAAGAGGAGTAAGGTTCTGCCGCAGCAGATCTCTGCTGTTAAGGCTTTACCTCAGCAGACCTTAGTGTCTGCCGACCCCAAGTTGACTCTACTGCAGTCCATGCAGTCACAACTTTCGGTCTTGATGCGTGAGTGTCGGGCTGAGAGTGTTGCGCCTCCGCCTCCGCCTACACTCCCCCCGCCTATGCTCGCTCCGCCTGATCGCAGTACCACCTGCCAGGCGTACGATGTTGTGGACTCTACTACAGTCCATGCAAGCACAGCTTTCGGACTTGATGCGTGAGTGTCGGGCTGAGAGTGTTGCTCCTCCGCCTCCGCCTACACTCCCTCCGCCTACACTCGCTCCGCCTGATCGCAGTACCACCTGCCAGGCGTACGATGTTGTGGACTCTACTACAGTCCATGCAAGCACAGCTTTCGGACTTGATGCGTGAGTGTCGGGCTGAGAGTGTTGCTCCTCCGCCTCCGCCTACACTCCCTCCGCCTACGCTCGCTCCGCCTGATCGCACTACCACCTGCCAGGCGTACGATGTTGAGCCACGTGCTGAGTTTGCTGTTCCCTGTGGTGTTCAGCCTCCGCCTTCCTTAAGGCAACCTTTGCAATGGGATCAGGAGGATTATACCTCTCTTCCTCCGCCTCCACTTGCTGCTCCACCAGTGATGCAACACTCGGTTGAGGTACAACAACCTCTCCCGTCCATGAGTCAGTCTCCTCAGCTCTCGCTGCAGCGAGCTCAACCCTCCACAAGGCAAGCACCACAACACCTTAGCCTTGCGCCTCAGGAGCCTCAGCTTGCGAGACATTTACCTTGTTCTGCGCAGCCTCTTCCTCATCGCGCTCCGCTCACACCACAGGAACTGGAACTTGCTACTCCGCTTCCGCCAACCGCTCAGCAAGCGCAACCCTTGGGTTCAACCACTCATGCTAGGAGTCAGCCTCCTCCACCCATGCGCCTTCCTTCTGCTTGTCTTTTATTCAGCCTTTGCAGACTGAACCTCAGGTGTTCCCTCAACAGAGTCTTGAAGAGGAAACCACAACTATTGTTGTTCCAGCTCGTTCTGACTGCTGTTCAGCATACCTTACCTCCATTTTCAAACCATGGCAAAAATATGAATCATGAGTTATGAATGTAAGGTAAACATTATGTTGATTTTTAAACCCCATGCAAGCATGCATAAAGCACTCTAGCACTGGTCATGGAATTTCTGAGAAATGTTAAACGCCATGCACACGCTCTGCTTTCCTTACAGCAGGCTCTGCTTACAGCAGGCTCTGCTTACTACATGCTCTGCATACAGCATGCTCTGCATACAGCATGCTCTGCATACAGCATGCTCTGCATTCAGCATGCTCTGCATACAACATGCTCTGCATACAGCATGCTCTGCATTCAGCATGCTCTGCATACAACATGCTCTACATACAGCATGCTCTGCATACCTTACCGCATGCTTCTCAGTCACACATCTTGGGTTGTTGCCAACTCACTAGACTGTCAAGCAGTTTCATTACGTTGCCTTCTAGTCTGCTGCTTTTGCACCAGTGAACCCTCACTCAGAGAACTTAGCTTTTCTAGGATAAGGTCCCTGTAGATGAGAAAGTTCTTTTCTCCCTCCTTCTGATATTCCCTTGAGGACTCTGTCATTTGGAGGGAGCCTTTAGCTGCATAACCTCTTATGGACTTTTATTTAAGCATTACATGCTTCCAGGGAAGGTAATGGTTCCACTTCAGTCGCTAATCCCGTCTGTTACCACACCTGCTCCCATAGACCTTGAGCTGTGTTGCATGACATGCAGTCCAAGCTTAGTCCTTGTTAGAGGATTTTTTGTTTACGGAGTCAATGTGTCACGGGGAAGACGTTCAACAAACAACAGAAGTGACTTGTTGTGACGCAGTGCGGCAACCTCAGCAACCCGTTAAGGAATTGTCTGTACGACCCAGACAGTCTAGACAGATTCGGGTTGTCACTGTACTTCCTCGCTTGCCCATGATTGACAGTTCACAGACTGTGCAGCAGTATCATGATCTTGTGTCCGGCTCCGTCAGACGACTGGCTTTTAAGAGCTCCCACAAGTCGTTGCTGTCTGGAGATTTTCAAATGGACTATGGATCTGACCAAGGAACTGGGCCTCCTGGTCAATTTTGAGGAGTCTCAGCTCGTTCCATCCCAGACCATTGTCTCCTTGGGTATGGATCTTCAGAGTCGAGCTTTTCGGACTTTTCCGTCGGCCCCAAGGATCTTCCAAGCCCTAGAATGCATCCAGAGCATGCTGAGAAGGAACCGATGCTCAGTCAGGTAGTGGATGAGTCTAACAGGGACACTTTCATCTCTGGCCCTGTTCATCGTGTTAGGGAGACTCCACCTTCCCCCCTTTCAGTATCATCTAGCTGCTCACTGGATAAAGGACATGACGCTAGAGACGGTCTCAGTTCCTGTTTCCGAAGAGAGGAGGTCTTCTCTCGCGTGGTGTAAGAACAGCTTTCTTCTCAAGGAAGTCTATCTTTGGCTGTTCAGAAACACGACCGCCGTCTCCTCTCGGACGCATCAGACATGGGCTGGGGTGCGACTTTGGACGGACAAGAATGCTCGGGAACATGGAATCAGGAGCAAAGGACACTTCACATCATTTGCAAGAAGTTGTTGGCGGTTATTCTGGCCTTGATAAACTTCAAGTCCCTCCAGCTTAACAAAGTGGTGGAGGTAGACTCTGACAACACCACAGCCCTGGCTTACATCTTCAAGCAGGGAGGGACTCTTTCGTGGAAGTTGTTCTAGATCGCAAGGGACCTACTCATCTGGTCCTAAGATTGAAAGCTAACTGGTAACGAGGTTCATTCAGGGCGGTATGAATGTCATGGCAGATCACCTCAGACGGAAGGGTCAGGTCATCCCCACAGAGTGGACCCTTCTCAAGAATGTTTGCAACAGACTTTGGGCCCTGTGGGGTCAGCCAACCATAGATCTGTTCACTACCTCGATAACCTAGAGACTCCTGTTGTATTGTTCTCCGATTCCAGACCCAGCAGCAGTTCACGTGGATGCTTTTCTGCTGGATTGGTTCCACCTCGACCTGTATGCATTCCCGCCGTTCAAGATTGTCAACAGGGTACTTCAGAAGTTCTCCTCTCACAAAGGGACACGGCTGACGTTGGTTGGCTCCGCTCTGGTCCGCGAGAGAATGGTTCTTAGAGGTACTGCATGGCTGGTCGACGTTCCCAGGACTCTTCCTCTAGGAGTGAACTTTCTAAGTCTCTCAGAATCTATCAGTCTCAAGGGGAAGTCTTCCGTAGCTGGTACAAGACCAATGCAGTTTCCTCAACCAGTACCACTGTAACCCAGATTGCTGACTTCCTGTTATATCTAAGGAAAGTAAGATCCCTTTCAGCTCCTACGATCAAGGGTTACAGAAGTATGTTGGCAGCGGTTTTCCGCCACAGAGGCTTGGATCTTTCCACCAACAAAGATCTACAGGACCTCCCTAGGTCTTTTGAGACCTCAAAGGAACGTCGGTTGTCCACTCCAGGCTGGAATCTAGACATGGTCCTAAGGTTCCTTATGTCATCAAGATTTGAACCTCTCCAATCAGCCTCTTTTTAGGACCTCACATTTAAAAACTCTTTTCCTCGTGTGCTTGACAACAGCTAAAAGAGTAAGTGAGATCCACGCCTTCAGCAGGATCATTGTTTTCACATCTGAAACGGCTACATGTTCCTTGCAGCTCGGTTTTTGCTAAACGAGCTTCCTTCACGTCCTTGGCCTAAGTCGTTCGAGATCCCAAGCCTGTCCAACTTGGTGGGGAATGATCTGAAGAGAGTACTTTGCCCAGTTAGAGCTCTTAGGTACTATCTAAAAAGGTCTTAACCTTTACAAGGACAATCAGAAGCCTTATAGTGTGCTATCAAGAAACCTTCTTTTCCAAGTTCTAAGAACTCAGTTTCTTACTATTCAGGCTTCTGATTAGAGAAACACATTCTCATCTGAAGGAAGAAGACCTTGCTTTGCTGAAGGTAAGGACACATGAAGTGGGAGCTGTGGCTACTTCAGTGGCCTTCAAACAGAACCATTCTCTGCAGAGTGTTATGGATGCAACCTATTGGAGAAGCAAGTCAGTGTTCGCATCATTCTATCTCAAAGATGTCCAGTCTCTTTACGAGTACTGCTACACCCTGGGATCATTCGTAGCAACGAATGCAGTAGTAGGCGAGGGCTCAGCCACTACATTCCCATAATCCCATAACCTTTTAACCTTTCTCTTGAATACTTTTTATGGGTTGTACGGTCGGCTAAGAAGCCTTCCACATCCTTGTTGATTTGGCGGGTGGTCAATTCTTTCTTGAGAAGCGCCGAGGTTAAAGGTTGTGATGAGGTCCTTTAGTATGGGTTGCGGCCCTGTATACTTTAGCACCTTTGGGTTGATTCAGCCTCCAAGAGGAACGCTGCGCTCAGTAAGGAAGACGAACTTAAAAAAGAGGCAGAGTAACGGTTCAATTCGACTTCCTTACCAGGTACTTATTATTTCATTGTTATTTGAGATAACTGTTATATGAAATATGGGATACTTAGCTATCCTTTAATCTTGTACACTGGTTTTCACCCACCCCCCTGGGTGTGAATCAGCTACATGATTATCGGGTAAGTTTAATATTGAAAAATGTTATTTTCATTAGTAAAATAAATTTTTGAATATACTTACCCGATAATCATGATTTAATTGACCCTCCCTTCCTCCCCATAGAGAACCAGTGGGACCGAGGAATAATTGAGGAGGTGTCAACAAGAAGTACTTGAGTACCTGGCCACAGGTGGCGCTGGTAAGTACACCCCCTTCTAGTATTGTGATAGCTGGCGTATCCCTCCATAGAATTCTGTCGGGCAACGGAGTTGACAGCTACATGATTATCGGGTAAGTATATTCAAAAATTTATTTTACTAATGAAAATAACATATTTAGATCATGCTTGATAATTTTTTCCTGGCAGTTCAGTGGTATTTTGATAGTTTGTTGTAAGTTCCTTTGGCCTGCTAAAGCTCCAGGTGTATTGTTAGTTTTGTCTGCATCTTTAATCAGTAATTGTTCTACCAATAAATACAAACCATTTCGCTGTTTATTAGGAATATACTTTCGATGAAGCTGGAAACTAGCCACAAGACTTTTGAAGAAGGGTGGGGGGCTCACCTGTTTACCTCACAGCATACGGGCTTTGGTCTGCATCCAAGCAGCAGTGCCACATAAACCTGGAAATGAGGGCAGCCTTTCTCGCCTTCAAGTACTTTCATTGGCTCTTTTCAGGGCACTCCGAAGTACTGTACTGAAGAGCAACAAAATAAGTTGGTTCAGAGGTAGCTCTTATGCTCCGTAGCACGCTGGTACGGGTGGCCATGTCTCTCCTTCCTTGGAATCACGTGTGGGTGGCAGTGGAGAAGTGGAGAACTCCTTGATCCTGTGTGCAATCTCCATCAAGGGTTATGACCCCTTAAAGGGATCTGGACCTGCAGGAGTAAGTGCAAGTAAGGCCTTTAGGGCCTTTCCTGCCTTTATAAGGCCCCAACCAGGACTTTGTGCAGCCTCTTCCATCTGAAGGGAGTCTGAGCATGCAGTCCTTCTGAGCCACCCAATCGGGGCCCTGCAGGAAGGGGCCCGGCAGGAAGAGGCGTTTGAGAGGGAAACGCTGATGCCAGTGTTACCCTCTCCTGCTGCCACCTGTACGGGGATGCTTGTCTGGCCATTGAGCGATCAGGCAGACACGTAGCTGAGCTGAGGGTAGTGAGTGTCCTTCTGGAGGGTTATTTACTACCTTTTCTGGACTGAGGTCCTGTATCCCCATCTTACATTTAGATAGTGTTTTCGACTGATCCTCCTTCACGGAAAGGCCTGGCCTTGCCGACAGAGGTAAAAGGAATGTTGAAGAACACTCTCGAAGTCGTTCGAGGCAAGTCTTTGGGCTTCTAGAGTCAAATCTTCCTGGTGAAAAAACCAAATTCAGGATGGAAATAGTATGTTCTGGGCTGAAATCCATCAGAGAAGACCTCAACCTCATGCTTTCAGTGGATCTGAGGGATGTGTAATTCCAAGTACCAATTCATCAGTCCTCTCAGAATCACCTCTGCATCTCCCTCTATGTACCAGTTCAAGACTCTGTGCTTTGAATTGTGCACTGCTCTTCAGGAGTTCACGTACGTATTTTGATAATTGGCTGATCCTGGCCTTGTCCATAAAGCAGTTGCTACAGGATCGAGAGCAACTTCTTGTATTTTGTCAAGATCTGGGGACTGTGATAAATTGGGAGGAGTCTAATCTCATATGCAAGCAGCAGTTGAAGTACAGTACTCGGCATGGCAGCAGCGAAAGTCTTTTCCTTCAGACGATTGGATCATCAAGCTCAAGGAAGTAGAAAGACTGTTTCTGTCCAAGACAGAACTCCCAGCTCAGTGCTGTCAGTCTTCATAGCCACCTTTCCTCACTATGGGTGCTGGCTGGGCTGCAGTGTCCTCAGCTAAAACAAGTCAGCTGTCATTGTCTAGTGAAGCATCAATATTCACCACTGAACTAACTGCAATTTTATTAGAAATTGACATTATTAAAATAATTGAAGATAGGGTGCATCATGAGTTTGTCATTTATATTGATTGAAGAAGGGCCATAGAAGGCCTAAAAGGGTTACACACATAGGAACCAACTAGCATTGAAATTGAAAATGAAATAACCCAAGGCGTTAATGTTGGAAGTTATTGGATTCCTACTCATGTTGATGTTGCTGGTAATGAAAAGGCAAATGTTGCTGCTAAGTTAGCAATAGATTGACCACAAAAGAACATTTTTGGGCTCAAGCCATGTCGTCCTGATGGAAGGTTCCTGTAGGTAGCTTTTTAAGGGATATTTGGCTACAGTGATATTCCCAGAGAATTAACCGTTAGGTCTCCAAAATTCTAATTCTTGGCACGAATATCCTTAAAATTTCTCTTAAGGATATCGCATAATCAGGGGACGTATGCTTGATATGACACATAGTGATCTTCACCCCGAATAGCGTTTTCGCTTCGAGGGGGAAAGTGGCAAAATTAGAAGGGGAGCCGTTATCAAGGCACCCTTCCTCTCGTACTACTACAGTATAGAGTATCTAGATGACGCTGTAGTCAACCCAGTGCGCCATTCCTATAGTTGTAGCGGTCTTGCACGGTGATTTTCTTTGTTGCTCTCTCGTTACGCTTTGGTTTTTCTGGATTTATTATGCAATCTCCAGCCTCTTCTGCCTCTGGAAAGTTGAGTATTAGATCTTTACAGTATATAGATTTTAGCTCCTGCCTCACAGTGAAATTAGATTAATTTTAAGAGTTGGAGCTTTGCCTTCACTGGAGGCGCCATGGGCGCTGTCGTTCATAACGCATGTGTTACTGTATTTAGTTAGCCTGAACAACTTTCTCGGTTTTAATAGCATGGATATTTATGAAGCTATTCAGTTATATATTCTAGGAAGTTATATATTATGCCGATTGTATTCTTTAAAGTTTCGGCAATTTAGGTAACCGAACCTTGCCCGCGCTAGGCTTCCTAGCCTACGCGCTTTAGTTTACCTTCATGCATGATGTAGAATGACATTCCTAGTTTTAATAGTAATTAAATATGAAGCTATTTAGGCAAGTTATACTTGTAAGATATATTGATTGCATATATTTCCTCTTCCTCTTCGATCGTATACGAGAGAGTTTCGGCGATTAAGGAAACCGAATCTCGCCTGGCACTAGGCTACTAGCCTAGGGCTTTAGTATACTTTCAAACATGTTCCCGGTGTACTCTCGTGTGTCATTTATCAATTCAGGCGGAGATAGATATCTCCTAAAATTATTATATAAATTGATACTCGTCTCCAGTGGAGATTTAAGGGTAATCACTTCTTCCCTCTTAGTGCAGCCATAGGCTACAACCCTATCTTGGTCTTGCTATTGAGTAGACACTCCGGCTTGACTAGGCTAGTGTTTTCTGTCTTTTTCCCTGGCCTCAGATAGCCGACTTTGGGTTTTGGACAGAACCTCAGAGTATTCAGTCTTTTGCCGATGGCTGGGTGGCAGGCTGAGTAGTCACTCCCCTGCCGGACTCAGCTGCCGGCATAGGAGGCTAGACCTCCCTAGGCCGCACTTGAAGTGGTTGTATGATGCAGCTACCTTCTCCCCTGCGGTCTAGAAGACTATTCCTATGCTCGCAGACCCTATGCTGAAGAATAGACATTCTTCTGCCGCCTAGGGTGGCGCCGGCACTGAAACGATGTTTCTTCTAGGTTGAGAGGGGCCAGCAAGCCTGCCGCCTCCCTCTTAACTCTATTGGCAGACCCTAGGTTGAAGAATAGATATTCTTTTGCCGTCTAGAACTGCGCCGATATTGAAACAGTTTCTTCGTTGTGTGGTAGGACCGTCAACCCTGCCGCCTCCTTCCACACTTCATACAGGACCCTTTTCCCTACAGCATTCCCTCTGTCCTTTAGCGATGGCCTAGCCATCGCAACCCTTTGGCCGTCGTCCTACAATCTCGTCGCTTGCCGGCGGGTTGTGGGGCTGGCCGGGGCTCCTACATAGCAGCTGTTTAGTCGCTCAGCCTTCTCTTATGGACGTAAGGCTCCGGGAAAAGCTGTGCCGGCTGCCGATGGGAGACCCCTATTCTATAGAGTGTTCTTCAGTCCTCTCTCAGACTGCCATCCACATACCAGCGGCCGGCAGTGACCGACAACGGTTTGTGTTTGGATGGAAGCCTGAATGATACATTCTCCCCTTCCATTTGAACCCTTCTTCTGGAGGAAGGCAGTAACATTCTCCCCTTCCATTTGAACCCTTCTTCTGGAGGAAGGCAGTAAGATGAAGTACTTACACCCTTATTTATTGTTAACAAACATTTAATAAAGTACCCTTCATTCCCTGGCTGGATCGTGCCGCCAGGTGCTACAGTATATGAGTATACAGTAGCCAGTATATTTGCAGTATAGATCATACTGCAGACAGAAAACTATAGTATATATTGTACAGTAGTTATTTTCCAACATACTCTGTGTATCCTTGCACAGTCTTTTGTTGAGACCATTATATATTGAAAGAAAGATTTCTTTCAATAGACTGATAGATTATCAGTTACCATTGACCCACATTATTAAAAACCTGGGAAAGGCCAGTGTTAAGTTACACTTATCTACCTCTAGAGGTTAGAACCCTTCCCTTTGGTTTCCTGAATAGGAAAACTCTAGGTTTTAATTTTGGGGGAGGTCACAGCAATTGACTGGACAGGAAATACAAGTATGTGTTTCTCTTTAGTTCTTTTCTAGCTTGTCTATCCTAAACTATAATGCAATAATATTAATAATAATATTTATATAGTTTACCAAGTAAGATAAACTACCGCATACTCATTTAATTTTCCTCTCTTTACAGGAGGACCATCCCAAGTGCCACCCTAGTGTAGTATTTATTCGTGAAAACTCGCTTATCGCACCTGAATCTGTAACCTGACTATCATGAATAACGAGGCTTGACTGTACGTGGTCTGAATTGATGTTGGTTTGCTACCCTTTTGAGCTCCATTCTTTAGAATCTAGAGAAATATTTCCCTTATCCTTCCAGAACCAGGGAAGGATGGTGGAATATATAACCCATTGATCATCATACGTCAGGAATATAATTCTGGACTGTTATCCCCTTCTGGGGAAGGGCTCCCTCTTTTGAAAATGTACTAGTCATCCCATCAGTTGGATGCTGGAATCATCTTTGCTTCTGTATAGGGAAGTAAGATAACGTTCGTTCTAGAGGTACTTCAGACCCACCAATTGGTGTATCTACCTATTTTAAAGGAGGAAAAGTATGTATAGGCTTAGAAAGAAAAGATAATTTTACAAGTGATTTGTATTTTTTTTAAGCTATACAAACCCGAGTCTTTTAAAATCAAACTTCCCACCTCAGTTCTAAGTTGAAGTTCAAAAGTGGAGTCTCCAACAGGCGAGTGGGTAGGGCTACTCATCTGTGTACACCATCTGTTATTAACTGCCTCGTTAAAGAATTCAGTAGCTGCTACAGCTCTGCTAAAGATATATCCTATTTTAAAGAACTTTTAAATTTTTTTTATTTTGTATAATTTTCATGATATTCTGTTGTATGTTATATACTGTAGATTTTACCATACATTTTGTAAAATATTTCTTGCATTTGTAGGATGCTCATGGGAGCGGGAGTTGGAGCTGCACTGTGCAAGGATGGCAACCCTCTTGCTGTGCATTTTGTTATGTTTCTTCCTAGTCTTATTGGTCAAGGAACACTAGAACAGCAAGGAGAGTGGGTTGGTCGTGCCTGGTCTGGAGAAATAATTGGAACATATGCTCAGGTATCATATTTTCTTTCTTGCCTAATCCATGGAGTTACTTTTAATGGATGCATTCTACTAAGATTTTTAACTTAATCTTTTTGAGAACATGTGAAACCTTTTTACACTTTTTAATAAAACTTGAAACTAAAATAATGTGCGTATGGTTAGCTTATAGTAGGATTTCATTTGAATTGCATGTACTGTACGTTTTTCAATATTAAACTTACCCGATAATCATGTAGCTGTCAACTCCGTTGCCCGACAGAATTCTATGGAGGGATACGCCAGCTATCACAATACTAGAAGGGGGTGTATTTACCAGCGCCACCTGTGGCCAGGTACTCAAGTACTTCTTGTTGACACCTCCTCAATTATTCCTCTGTCGTGCTTCCGGCAAGACATTCTGGGATACGCTTATGTTCTTGGAGTATTTTCACGACTTTGGTGAAGTATTTCTCTTTGATTTCGGCTGTCGCTTTACTGGAAACTTCTATATTAGCTTAGTTAGCTTTTGGAATTAATTTGATTAATTTTGGTGACGAGAGAGTATGAACTCTCGTTCACCTTTCAATGGCCGACCCTTCCCTTAGACGGAAGTGTTGGTGTCTAAGAGAGTATAGACTCTCTTTCTTAAATTTGCTTAACAAAAGTTATAGATTTATTTTATATCTCTCCGCCTCTTATAGGCCTCCTCGATTAACTTCCTTTTATTATAAACTCATTAAAATTAATTTTTATATTTGTTTATATTCGACCTTCCTAATAGTAGACGGTCTTTTACCGAAGTTAATTAACTTTGAGCCCGTCATTTCGGTTTTACCTGTTAACATATTATGCTATTTTAATGTTTTTGAAAGAATTTCTTTGATAGTCTCGTACTGTTTTCAAAGTTGAACTAACGTTTTGTTTTGTCTCTGCAGTTGTTGACGTTCAGAACGTTCAACTTGCACTCTATCGTTACGATAGAGAAAGAATGTTCACGGTTTCACGTTGCAGTAAGAGTAACCGTGTCTAGCGTTTTGTTCATTCTTTCTTAACTTAATGGTTTTGATCCTAATAAAGGAACTTTTCAGTTTTTTTTTTTTCCTTTAACAATAATATGTTTTAACGATATATATGATTGGGCTCTTCTCTCAGGTTCTAAGTCAAGAGAGAGAGAGAGAGAGAGAGATAGAGACGGAGGGAGAAATAGGATAAACGTTTCATTCAAGCCTGCCAGGCGTACGAGTAACGTCGTTATCGTTTTTTGCTCTTCTCCCTAGTCTCTTTAGGGGAAGAAACTAAACGTTTCTAGAGTAATCTAGTGTTTAGTCTCTTTCCAACCACTGAATTATCTTTCATTAGATTTTTCTGTTACATTGTAATTCTGTTGTCGCAATTACTAACTTTGAGAAAGGATAGAATTGCGTATTTCAGGTACAAACCACTTAAAGTTTCGAGTTCAGTGAAATAAGTGCAAACAGAAATCAAAGTGATAAGTGATTAGTGCGTGAGGGTACTTTTGTGCGCGCCAGTCGTCCTCCCAGTCCGGGACCTCTTGCAAGCTCCCAAGCCCAGGGGAGAAGCAATGTCGAAGGGCATAAGGGTTCAGCAGGCCTTGATCGGCGCACAGAAGTATTCTCGGTGGTTGTGGGCGTGTCTTACCGAGACCGTCACTCCCACCTGCAGACGATTGAGCCCTTATTTTGCTCGTCTGCAGAAGAGATTAGGGGAGAAAATAAAGGCAGAGTAACGCTGGTCTCAGGTCTCAAGACTTCTTAAACGTTAAGTCCAGACCTATGCCAGACGTACGAAGTTAAAGTTCACAACCCGAATGCAGTCATTGGGTTAGCTCTGACTCTCCTCAGTCATCAGTTGATTACACTCCGACTAAGAGGAGTAAGGTTCTGCCACAACAGATCTCTGCTGTTAAGGCTTTACCTCAGCAGAACTTAGTGTCTGCCGACCCCAAGTTAACTCTACTGCAGTCCATACAGTCACAACTTTCGGTCTTGATGCGTGAGTGACGGGCTGAGAGTGTTGCACCGCCTGCACTCCCTCCACCTGTTCTCGCTGCACCTGTGCTCGCCCAGCCTGCACCTGCTCCGCCTGTGCTCGCCCAGCCTGCACCTGCTCCGCCTGGTCGCAGCACCATCTGCCAGGCGTACGATGTTGTGAACTCTACTACAGTCCATGCAAGCACAGCTTTCGGACTTGATGAGTGAGTGTCGGGCTGAGAGTGTTGCTCCTCCGCCTCCGCCTACACTCCCTCCTCCTACACTCGCTCCGCCTGATCACAGTACCATCTGCCAGGCGTACGATGTTGTGGACTCTACTACAGTCCATGCAAGCACAGCTTTCGGACTTGATGAGTGAGTGTCGGGCTGAGAGTGTTGCTCCTCCGCCTCCGCCTACACTCCCTCCTCCTACACTCGCTCCGCCTGATCACAGTACCATCTGCCAGGCGTATGTTGTTGTGGACTCTACTACAGTCCATGCAAGCACAGCTTTCGGACTTGATGCGTGAGTGTCGGGCTGAGAGTGTTGCACCTCCTGCACTCCCTCCTCCTGTTCTCGCTGCACCTGTGCTCGCCCAGCCTGCACCTGCTCCGCCTGTGCTCGCCCAGCCTGCACCTGCTCCGCCTGGTCGCAGCACCTTCTGCCAGGCGTACGATGTTGAACCACTTTCGGAGTTTGCTGTTCACAGTGTTGTTCAGCCTCAGCCTTCTTTAAGGCACCCTTGCTTTGGGATCAGGAGAGTTACACTCTTCCTCCTCCTCCCCTTGCGGCTCCACCAGTGGTGCAACTCTCGGTTGGGGTACAACAACCTCTCCCCTCCGTGAGTCTGTCTGCTCAACCAGCGCTGCACCGAGTTCAACCCTCATCTAGGCAAGCTCATCTACACCATGCACTTGCGCCTCAGGAGCCTCAGCTTGCTAGAACTTTACCTTGTTCTGCGCAGCCTCAACCTTCTCATGCTCCACTCATCTCTCAGGAACAGGAACGGACTACTCCGCCTCCGTCCTCCGCTCAGCTGGTGCAATCCTTGGGTGCAACTCTTGCTAGGAGTCAACCTCCTTCACCCTTGCACCTGCCTTCTGCTTCGTCTGTTGTTCAGCCTATGCAGTCTGAACCTCAGGTTTTCCATCAAGTTGAGGAAACCTCTGTTGTTGTTCCAGCTCGTTCTGACTCTGCTGTTCAGCATACCATGGTTTAAACCCCATGCAAGCATGCATAAAGCACTCTAGCACTGGTCATGGAATTTCTGAGAAATGTTAAACGCCATGCACACGCTCTGCTTTCCTTTCAGCAGGCTCTGCTTACAGCAGGCTCTGCTTACTACATGCTCAGCATTCAGCATGCTCTGCATTCAGCATGCTCTGCATACAACATGCTCTGCATTCAGCATGCTCTGCTTTCAGCATGCTCTGCATTCAACATGCTCTACATTCAGCATGCTCTGCATACAGCATACTCTGCATACATCATGCTCTGCATACCTTACCGCATGCTTCTCAGCACATCTTGGGTTGTTGCCAACTCACTAGACTGTCAAGCAGTTTCATAACGTTGCCTTCTAGTCTGCTGCTTTGCACCAGTGAACTCTCACTCAGAGAACTTAGCTTTTCTAGGATAAGGTCCCTGTAGATGAGAAAGTTCTTTTCTCCCTCCTTCTGATATTCCCTTGAGGACTCTGTCATTTGGAGGGAGCCTTTAGCTGCATAACCTCTTATGGACTTTTATTTAAGCATAACATGCTTACAGGGAAGGTAATGGTTACACTTCAGCCGCTAATCCCGTCTGTTACCACACCTGCTCCCATAGACCTTGAGCTGTGTTGCATGACATGCAGTCCAAGCTTAGTCCTTGTTAGAGGATTTTTTTGTTTACGGAGTCAATGTGTCACGGGGAAGACGTTCAACAACCAACAGAAGGGACTTGTTGTGACGCAGTGCGGCAACCTCAGCAACCCGTTAAGGAGTTGTCTGTACGACCCAGACAGTCTAGACAGATTCGGGTTGTCACTGTACTTCCTCGCTTGCCCATGATTGACAGTTTACAGACTGTGCAGCAGTATCATGATCTTGTGTCCGGCTCCGTCAGACGACTGGCTTTTAAGAGCTCCCTCAAGTCGTCGCTGTCTGGAGATTTTCAAATGGACCTGGATCTGACCAAGGAACTGGGCCTCCTGGTCAATTTTGAGGAGTCTCAGCTCGTTCCATCCCAGACCATTGTCTCCTTGGGTATGGATCTTCAGAGTCGAGCTTTTCGGACTTGTCCGTCGGCCCCAAGGATCTTCCAAGCCCTAGAATGCATCCAGAGCATGCTGAGAAGGAACCGATGCTTAGTCAGGCAGTGGATGAGTCTAACAGGGACACTTTCATCGCTGGCCCTGTTCATCGAGTTAGGGAGACTCCACCTCCGCCCCCTTCAGTATCATCTAGCTGCTCACTGGATAAAGGACATGACGCTAGAGACGGGCTCAGTTCCTGTTTCCGAAGAGATGAGGTCTACTCTAACGTGGTGGAAGAACAGCATTCTTCTCAAGGAAGGTCTACCTTTGGCTGTTCAGACCTCCGACCACCGTCTCTTCTCGGACGCATCGGACACGGGCTGGGGTGCGACACTGGACGGACAGGAATGCTCGGGAACATGGAATCAGGAGCAAAGGACACTTCACATCTATTGCAAGGAGTTGTTGGCAGTTCATTTGGCCTTGATAAACTTCAAGTCCCTCCAGCTTAACAAGGTGGTGGAGGTGAACTCCGACTACACCACAGCCTTGGCTTACATCTCCAAGCAGGGAGGGACTCATTCGAGGAAGTTGTTCGAGATCGCAAGGGACCTCCTCATTTGGTCAAAAGATCGAAAGCTCACGCTGGTAACGAGGCTCATTCAGGGCGATATGAATGTCATGGCAGATCGCCTCAGCCGGAAGGGTCAGGTCTTCCCCACAGAGTGGACCCTTCACAAGAATGTTTGCAGCAGACTTTGGGCCCTGTGGGGTCAGCCAACCATAGATCTATTCGCTACCTCGATGACCAAGAGGCTCCTCTTGTTTTGTTCTCCGATTCCAGACCCAGCAGCAGTTCGCGTGGATGCCTTTCTGCTGGATTGGTCCCATCTCAACCTGTATGCATTCCCGCCGTTCAAGATTGTCAACAGGGTACTTCAGAAGTTCGCCTCTCACAAAGGGACACGGCTGACGTTGGTTGCTCCCCTCTGGCCCGCGAGAGAATGGTTCACTGAGGTACTGCAATGGCTGGTCGACGTTCCCAGGACTCTTCCTCCTAGAGTGGACCTTCTGCGTCAACCTCACGTAAAGAAGGTACACCCAACCTCCACGCTCTTCGTCTGACTGCCTTCAGACTATCGAAAGACTCTCAAGAGCTAGAGGCTTTTCGAAGGAGGCAGCCAGAGCGATTGCCAGAGCAAGGACGACATCCACTCTCAGAGTCTTTCAGTCTTAATGGGAAGTCTTCCGAAGCTGGTGCAAGGCCAATGCAGTTTTTTCCTCAACCAGTACCAATGTAACCCAGATTGCTGACTTCCTGTTACATCTAAGGAACGTAAGATCCCTATCAGCTCCTACGATCAAGGGTTACAGAAGTTTGTTGGCAGCGGTTTTCCGCCACAGAGGCTTGGATCTTTCCTCCAACAAAGATCTACAGGACCTCCTTAGGTCTTTTGAGACCTCAAAGGAACGTCGGTTGTCCACTCCAGGCTGGAATCTAGACGTGGTCCTAAGGTTCCTAATGTCATCAGGATTTGAACCGCTCCAATCAGCCTCTTTTAAGGACCTCACATTAAAAACTCTTTTCCTCGTGTGCTTAGCAACAGGTAAAAGAGTAAGTGAGATCCACGCCTTCAGCAGGAACATAGGTTTCACATCTGAAACGGCTACATGTTCCTTGCAGCTCGGTTTTTTGGCTAAAAACGAGCTTCCTTCCCGTCCTTGGCCTAAGTCGTTCGAGATCCCAAGCCTGTCCAACATGGTGGGGAACGAACTGGAGAGAGTACTTTGCCCAGTTAGAGCTCTTAAGTACTATCTAAGAAGGTCAAAACCTTTACGAGGACAATCAGAAGCCTTATGGTGTGCTATCAAGAAGCCTTCTCTACCAATGTCTAAGAACTCAGTTTCTTACTACATCAGGCTTCTGATTAGAGAAGCAAATTCTCATCTGAAGGAAGAAGACCTTGCTTTGCTGAAGGTAAGGACACATGAAGTGAGAGCTGTGGCTACTTCAGTGGCCTTCAAACAGAACCGTTCTCTGCAGAGTGTTATGGATGCAACCTATTGGAGAAACAAGTCAGTGTTCGCATCATTCTATCTCAAAGATGTCCAGTCTCTTTACGAGTACTGCTACACCCTGGGTCCATTCGTAGCAACGAATGCAGTAGTAGGCGAGGGCTCAGCCACTACATTCCCATAATCCCATAACTTTTTAACCTTTCTCTTGAATACTTTTTATGGGTTGTACGGTCGGCTAAGAAGCCTTCCACATCCTTGTTGATTTGGCGGGTGGTCAATTCTTTCTTGAGAAGCGCCAAGGTTAAAGGTTGTGATGAGGTCCTTTAGTATGGGTTGCAGCCCTGTATACTTTAGCACCTTTGAGTTGATTCAGCCTCCCAAGAGGAACGCTGCGCTCAGTAAGGAAGACGATCTTATTAAAGGCAGAGTAACGGTTCAAGTCGTCTTCCTTACCAGGTACTTATTATTTCATTGTTATTGTGGATAACTGATTATATGAAATATGGGATACTTAGCTATCCTTTAATCTTGTACACTGGTTTTCACCCACCCCCCTGGGTGTGAATCAGCTACATGATTATCGGGTAAGTTTAATATTGAAAAATGTTATTTTTATTAATAAAATAAATTTTTGAATATACTTACCCGATAATCATGATTTAATCGACCCTCCCTTCCTCCCCATAGAGAACCAGTGGACCGAGGAATAATTGAGGAGGTGTCAACAAGAAGTACTTGAGTACCTGGCCACAGGTGGCGCTGGTAAATACACCCCCTTCTAGTATTGTGATAGCTGGCGTATCCCTCCATAGAATTCTGTCGGGCAACGGAGTTGACAGCTACATGATTATCGGGTAAGTATATTCAAAAATTTATTTTATTAATAAAAATAACATATTTCGCTTGTATTATACATGCATGTGATTTTTTAAAACAAAATTAAATTTTTCATACAAGTTCATCAAGTTCATTAGAATAGCTATTATAAACTCACATTCAAGGTCTTTAAAGAGTTCAGGTGCTACATTCCTTCTGAAAAAAGTGATAGAAAATCAAAGCCATCACTGTTCATCCACAAGATCAATTTAGGTTGAAGACATTAAATCAAGCTCAGGTACCATTTATAAATTAATGAAAATCCACACTAAGATGATAGTTATTTTAACATCTCTGTGGATGATTTACGCCCTCCCAAGTAGCTACCTTGGTTTGGTAAAAGTAATAGATCTACAGTATTATGAGAATGCACACGTTAAACATTTTGAAGTTTGTATGTTTCTTATATGTAAACTCAATACATTACTTCACCTGAAAGTAACATCCTTTTATTGAGCTGAAAGTCAGAGGCAACATGAATCTATTTGGAATTGAGATGGGGATCCTGTACTGTGTTAATTGATTCACTAAGTACCTTTTATATTTCAGCTCTTATTTATATACAGGTAAATTTTGTCTAACATTCCCACCTGGTTACATTTCTTGACAGTTATAGGCTTTCCCAAAGGATTTGTTCTCTAGTTGAACATTTGAGCAGAGTAGAGTTGTAGAAGTTAGACAGCCGAGAAAAAAGAAATTAAAGGAAGAAGATGAAAGCTAAAAGCTTAAATTACACCAGCTGTGGCTGAAGGGGCAATGCTAAGAACTTTAGAACCATCCTTTGAGATCTCAACTCAATTTTATTTGTCTGTCACATCACATTTAATTAGGTATGATGACATTAATATAGAACTGAACTGTACAATATAGATTTGTATCAATGATACAAAATGACTAACATTTATTTTGAAACTTGCAGACAGAGATTGGTCATGGAACATTTTTACGTGGCCTTCAAACAACAGCCACATATGACCCAGAGGCTCAGGAGTTTATTTTGAATTCTCCATCAATTACTGCCTCAAAATGGTGGCCAGGCGGATGTAAGCTAAAATGAGAGTTGTTGTACGATGAATTTACAATGAATATGTATAACTTTGGGTAGATTTTCAAATCTTATTCCAGAAAATTTAGATTTTCTAAATGCTTATACTGTACAATGAAAAAGTATCTTTTTTGGGCTCAAGCCATGTCATCCTGATGGAAGGTTCCTATTGGTAGCTTTCTAAGGGATATTTGGCTACAGTGATATTCCCAGAGAATTGACCTTTAGGTCTCCAGAATTCTAACTCCTGGCTCAAATATTAAAATTTCTCTTAAGGATATCGCATAAAATCAGGGCACGTATACCTTGATACGACACATAGCAATCTTCACCCCGAATAGCATTTTCGCTTCGAGGGGGAAAGTGGCTAAACTGAAGGGAGCTGTTATCAAGGTTACCCTTCCTCCCATACTACTACATGGCTCCAAGATGGTGCTCATTCCTATTTCAGTAGCGATTGCGCATGATGGTTTTCCCTGTTATCTAACGTTTTTGATCGTTATTGAGAGGATTTAATATGCAATTTCCAGCTTTTTCTGCCTCTGGAAAGTTGAGTATTTAATCTTTACAGTGTATAATTTTTTAGCTCCTGCTTCACAGTAAAATTAATTTAATTTAATGTGTTTTGGAGCTTGGCCAGTCACTGGAGGCGCCATGGACGCTGTCGTTCGTTATGCATGTGTTATTTAGTTAGCAGAATGACATTTCCGGTGGTAATAGCATTAATAAATTATGAAAGCTATTTAGGCACAATTATACTAGTAAAGATATATTATGCTTACAAATTTCCTCTTCCCTATGTCGATCGTATACGTTACAGTTTCGGTGATTTAGGTAACCGAGATCTCGCCCTGTGCTAGGCTACCTAGCTTGTGCGCTTTAGTATACAGTGAACCCTCGCTACTTCGCGGTTCGACCATCGCGGATTCACCACTTCGCGGATTTTTTTCATAACCCATGTATATACATATATCGCGGATTTTCCGGAAATATCGAAAATACCGCGATGTGACCGATGGTGCGAGATTGGAGAAAGTAAGGAAAATTGAATCATGATCGATTTTCAATATAAATGAAACTTTGAGGAGCAACAAAGATATCATTTGTTAAAGAGATAGAGAGAGGTAAGGAATGGGAGGTAGTGAAAAGTAGCCCACACACAGAGAGAGAGAGAGAGAGAGAGAGAGAGAGAGAGAGAGAGAGAGAGAGAGAGAGAGAGAGAGAGAGAGAGAGAGGGGGGGTTAAATGCAATAACCAAAAAAATTTTATAGGTTATAACACATTGGTGCTTATGTAATATCAACTGTATACTGTAGACGGTTTGAATAAGTTAAGAAATGGTATAAATGATACGTTGTTAGTGTATTCGTACACACTCAAGAGCGGCAGCTAGATGACAGCTGATCTAATCACAGCCAAAAGTAAAACAAAAAAGAAGTCAACAATACTCGATTTTTAAAACACACCCGAAATTTAAAAACTAAAGTACAGTACACACGCTTTCTTAATGTGCAATTAACTATTTAAAGAGTGGAAATTTTCTAGAATAAAATTATATTTCCCAAAAAAATAGTGGTTTGCTGATGAAATCTGATGCCGTATTTTTAGCTATGATTGAAATGGATGTAGACTCGGCCTAATTTTTTCGTTTCGTATTTAATTGACACTAAGAAAACTAATTTTAGTTTCTTCATCTAAATGTAAGTATTGTATAACACGAAGAGAGAGAGAGAGAGAGAGAGAGAGAGAGAGAGAATGAATCAGCTGTTGTAATCAAATGGCGTGTTTTTGTTTCGTGAGAATTTCATCACCACGACTATAACAACAACATACTGTACTGAACTTTACAGTATTATACAGACTACTGTAATATGATAAAGTAAAATATTTGTAATCTATTTTATATGAAATGGGGCTTTTTTTTGTTTGTTTAAAATTTACATTTACGTATGTAAAACAACTCTCTCTCTCTCTCTCTCTCTCTCTCTCTCTCTCTCTCTCTCTCATAGATTGTTTTCCTGCTTTGCTACGTATGTATGATTTTATATAGATACGGTAAATAATATTTGTAATAACATATTTTATAAAAGCTTTTACTGTAATATCATTATTTATCACTTTCATCATGGCGTTAAATTCCTTAGTTTGTTAACTGAACGTACGTCATGACGCCGTCGTTTCAGGCAGCGTCATAAACAAAAACATTTCATTTGGAAGTCCTAAGAAAAATTAAGTAAAACATTAGTAATAACCAAATCAACATACTGTACTGAATAATCAATATAATTGATGCAAAAACTAACCTATACATAGATGTGTAAATGCGTTTGTTTCTTCATTATAATCAGAGATAAACGTAAACAAAACATTGGTTGCCATTTTTTATCGTGCTTTTTAGGTGTTTAGGAAACGCATGATATAAAATCGCCTTTAATATTTGTGCCTGTTTTAGTTTAGGGTGCTGTAGTACATGCATTAAGTGTTCTGTACATTAAAGGGTGGTTTGTTAACAGTACTACGTACAAGGGAAGGTTTTAAAAGTCCGAATATACATGTTAAATAAATAGGTAAATATGATGTCACTACTTCGCGGATTTTCACCTATCGCGCCCGCGTCTGGAACCTATCTACCGCGATAAACGAGGGTTCACTGTACTTTCATTATCCCCGGTTACCCTCGTGTATCATTTTATCAATTCAACAGGAGATAATATATCTCCTAGAATTAATTAGATAACTCGATACTCGTCTCCTGTGGAGATTTAAGGGTAATCCCTCCTTCCCTCTGGGTGCCGCCATAGGCGACAACCCTATCTTAGTCTTGCCATAGAGTAATTCACTCAGGCTTGACTAGGTTAGTGTTTTCGGTCTCCCACCCTTACAGGCGAGTATGCCGGCTTGGGTTTTCGACAGAACCTCAGAGTATTCAGTCTTTCTGCCGGCGGCCAAGCGGCAGGGTGAGTATTCACTCCCCTGCCGGCTTAGAGCTGTCGGCATAGGAGGCTAAGCCTCCCTAGGCCGCAACTTGAAGTGGTGGTATAATGCCGCCACCTTCTCCCCTGCGGTCTAGAAGACTAGTCCTGTTTCGGCAGACCCTAGGCTGAAGAATAGATATTCTTCTGCCGCCTAGGATGGCGCCGATACTGAATGTTTCACTCTTGTGTGGAAGTGGCGGCGATCCTGCTGCCTTCTTCTACACTTGATACAGGACCCTTTTCCCTGCCCCTCTGTCCTTTAGCGATGGCCTAGCTATCCCAATCCTGTGGCCGTTGTCCTACAATCTCACCGCTTGCCGGGTAGATTGTGGTGCCGGCTGGGCTCCTACATAGCTGTATAGTCACTCAGTCTTTCCCTTATGGACACAAGGCTCCGGGAAAGGTTGTGCCGACTGTGATGGCTGCCGGTGGGAGACCCCTCTGCTGCTGAGTGTTCTTCAGTCTTCTCTTGGACTGCCATCCACATTCCTGAAACCGGCAATGACCGGCAACGGATCTTGTGGCTGGATGGAAGCTTGAATGATGCATTCTCCCCTTCCATTTGAACCCTCACGCTAGAGGAACGCAGTAAGGTTATATACTTACACCCTTATTTATTGTAAACATTTTAATAGGGCAGCCCTTCACTCCATGCTTTCTCTTTCTCTGTCAGCTAGTGCCGCCAGGTACTAACCCAGCTGACAGAATGTCGGTTGGACCGGTGCCGTCAGGTACTTACTCAGTCGGTGGCATGCTGGCTGGACTAGTACCGTCAAGTACTACCCAACTGGCAACATACCAGTCGGACTGTGCCGCCAGGTGCTAGCCCTGCCGGCAATATGCCAGCTAAACTACAGTACTGTATATGATTATACAGTAGACAGTATATTTGCGGTATAGTATATACTGCAGACAGAAAACTATAATATATATTATACAGTAGTTATTTTCCAACATACCTTGTGTATCCTTGCACAGTCTATTGCTGAGACCAATCCTATATTGAAAGAATAGAATTCCTTCAATACTCTGATTAGAAATCAGTTGATAACTTACCCCACAATATTAAATAATTTAAGAAGGGTCAGTGGTAGTGTACACCTTTTCTATCCCTAGAGGTTAGAACCCTTCTTTTTTTAGTTTGCCCTGATAAAGGAAACTCTATAACCTTAATATTGGGGGGAGGTCACAGCAATTGGCTAGAAAGGATACACAAATATGTCTCTTTCCTAATTTCTTTCTAGCTTACTATCCCAAGCTATAATGGTTAAAATATTAATATTTTGCATAATCTGTTTATCATGTGAGATAAACAACCGCATACTCATTTAATTTTCCTTTCTTTACGCTAGGAACCCCAGATAAAATGCGATGCGATCTTCTGCAACCATAGGAGTAGGAACTTCTGCGGTCACAAAACGTGCAGGTCTCATGCCCCCTGCACCATCACTACTGAAACCCTGCGGTACTGGGACCCCCAAGACTGCAATATCTGCCGGCCCTTGCTGACTGAAAGTTTTGACGACCCCAAGTCAACGGAGTTGAGGGATGCGGCACAAGAAAAGCTGCGCAAGTGGGTACGAGGGTTCCAGAAGAACTCTCCGAGACCATACCCACCTAACGATAGGATGTGTAGCTTGCTGTTCCCGAAAGCGGGTAGTGAAATTGTCGTGCCCCAAGCACGACCCGGACCTCTCTGCGTCCAGATTGCCATCGAGACGGATGTCAGTGAACCGATGCAAAGTATGGACATCCACCAGGAGGAAAGGATGTCGGAAGTGTCTACGGACACTGAAATGGATCTACTAAAGGATGATCCCGAGGAGGAGTCTACTCTACCTCCGGAAGAAGATGATGGTGTCGAGTCGGAGTCCCTTCCGTCTGTGCCGGCACCGGAGCCGTTACCTTCGACATCTTCAGCATCTACCCCTCTATTGGGCAACATGAGCCAGACACTGGCCATCTTACGGCCTTAATGGAGTACATTCGCAAGCAAGGCGAAGCAAGGGAAGCGAGACTCGAGAGAGAGCCCCGTGAAGCTCAACTTACCGCCTCCCAAGGGTCATACAAGCGACTCAGAGTCCAAGACTTCCCACCCTGCTCCAAAACCAATCCCTGGAGGTATGCGGAGTTTATGCCGATTTCTAACGGCAAACTCTATATCTCGGAGAAGATGGGAGCCGTCCCCTTAGAAGACATTCAGTTTTGGCCAAGCTTTAACGCTTACCCTGATTGCTTCATTCGACTGAAGCATGAACCAGCGCCAAAAGAGGAGACGGAACCGAAGGAGGTCATGGTTTTCGATCACGATAAGGCACAGGCTCTCTTGTCGAGTAGCCTGAAAAAGACGGGCTATTCAAACTCGAAAGTGTTCGCCTTGAGCAAGAAACACCCTATCTTTCTTGCTCCTCCTTCAATAGCTTTCCCCTTTACATCGAAGGCATTTAAAGCTGTTGCCAAGGCAGTGGAGACAGGCAAACCATGCTATGCACTAGAGGAGTGTAGGCCTCTGTCATTAGCCTTGCCCAAGGAAGAGAAGGAATGGAAGGAAGTCCACCTAACCTTCCCAGTAGGGAAACGGGACGCAGACATCGATGGACGACAGTTTAGCGAGAATCTCCTTAAACTTTCTGACTTTCTCTTGCACAGCGAACAAGAGACAAAGGAGAGACTTACTGCATCCTTATCCCTACAAAACTGCATAGACTTACTGCATCCTTATCCCTACAAAACTGCATAGAGATGTGTGCAGGCCAAAGAAGTACCCCAGACATGCTCACATTCCTGGCCACAATGCATATGGACCTGTATGCTTTCATGAAGGCTAGAAGAGCCTGAAGAGAGTTCGTGTTCGCTGCTGCAACAGTGAAACACGAACCCAGGAAGCTGATATCTTCTAACATCTGGGGTAAAGACCTCTTCCTGAACAAAGTAGTCAAAGAGGTAGTTGAGAAAGCCACCACGGAGAATAGGAACCTTCTCCAGGAGTGGGGCATCTTCTCAAAGAGGAAGTCTTCTCCGTATGCGGGTCCCCAACCTAAAAGGAAGACGAAGAAGCCTAGACTTCCCCCTTGGCCTGCTAAACAACATCCCGCAGTCACCATGACCGCGGTGCCGCAAGTGGTGGCCCAACCACAGACCACCTTCCAAGTGGTGCCTCAACAGCTGGTTGCCCAGTCACCAGCATTCAACCCCGGGTTTGAGAAGCAAACAACTACCTTTCGACCGAAAGGTAAAGGATCCAGACGGGGCTCCCCTAGACATCCCTCAAGAGGTAGGGAAGGACGTGGTCAAAGAGGTAAACCCTCCGGACAACCGAAGCAAGGAGATGCTTCTGGTAAGAGGGAGGTTCCAACATTTTCAGGATCGATGGACCTTCGATCCTTGGGACCACAGCCTAATCAAGAATGGACTAGGATGGAAATGGAACAAGTCTCCACCATCATTTCCTCAATTCTTCCAACACTCCACCCCCTCATTAGAAGAATATACCTTAGAGCTCTTGAGCAAACAGGTTATAAGGAAAGCAAAGTCCATCAAATTCCAGGGAAGGCTGTTTTGTGTTCCCAAGAAGGACTCAGACGAACTCAGAGTCATTCTGGACTTGTCGCCACTCAACAAGTTCATAGAAAACAGCAAGTTCAGGATGTTAATCACACATAAGGACCCTGTTACCCAACGGGGTGTTCATAGTCTTGATAGACCTGGCAGATGCTTATTAGCACCTTCTAGTCAGTCGCCCCCTCTCCTCCTACCTAGGATTCAAGTTACAGAAGAAAAAGTATGTCTTCAGAGCCATACCCTTCGGACTAAACATAGCCCCAAGGATCTTCAAGAAACTTGCAGACGCAGTCGTGCAACAGCTACGCCTAGAAGGTGTTCAGGTAGCAGCGTACCTGGACGACTGGCTGGTGTGGGCAGCATCCGAAATGGCTTGTCTGCAAGCATCCAAGAAAGTGATCCAGTTCCTGGAAAATCTGGGATTCAAGATCAACTCTCTCCAGCTCAAGAGTTTCAATGGCTGGGAATCCATTGGAATCTGAGGTCACACCACCTCTCCATTCCCTCAGGGAAGAGGAGGGAGATCGCAGGGTTCTGTCAAGAGACTACTGAAATCCGACATGATTTCAAGACACCAACAGGAAAGAGTAATGGGCTCTCTCCAGTTCACAGCAGTAACAGACCCAGTGCTAAGAGCACAGCTGAAAGATGCGTCAGGAGTCTGGAGAAGATACGCATCAAACGCTCGAAGAGATCTAAAAAGACTGATACCGACCTTACTACGATCACTTCTCAAGCCGTGGTCGAAGGCCAAGAGCATAACAAGGACCGTGACTTTGCAACCACCTCCGCCATCGGTGACTATCCACACGGATGCCTCGACGGAAGGAAAGGGAGGTCACTCCCATCTAAGGAAAGTCCAAGGGACTTGGTCATCTCTGTTCAAGGCCTTTCACATCAATATTTTGGAGGCCATGGCAGTCCTTTTGACGTTGGGAAAACTCTCCCCTCGCAGATCAGTCTACATCGGGCTGATCTTGGACAGCAAAGTGATAGTGAGATGTCTGAACTGACAAGGCTCGAGATCGTCCCATATCAACCATGTGATATTGGTCATCCTTTGTCTAGAAAGATGGCACTTATCAGCAGTTCACTTACAAGGGTTCCGCAATGTGACAGCGGACGCTCTATCCAGGCTCAAACTGATAGAGTCAGAATGGTTCCTAGACGCAGACTCATTCTCCTCCATCTTGGAACAAGTCCCGGAACTGCAGATCGACCTCTTCGCGACGAGCGACAACAAGAAACTACCTCGTTATGTAGCCCCATACGAGGACCCTCTAGCGGAGACAATGGACGCCATGTCCCTCGGTTGGAACGAATGGACCCGGATTTTTCTGTTCCTTCCATCCAATTTCCTGCTGAAGGTCCTCAACAAGCTGAGATCCTTACAGGGAACGGTAGCTCTAGTGGCCCCCAAGTGGCCCAAGAGCAACTGGTTCCTTCTAGTGATGGAACTGAAGCTAAGGCTGGTCCCTCTACTGAACCCAGCACTATCTCAACGTGTTCAAAAGTCGACTGTCTTCGCTTCATCACAGAGAACCCAAAACCTTCTTCTCATGATTTTCTCACCTTAGCGGTTAAGAAAAGATTTGGGATCTCAAAAGGCAGTACAGTATAGACTTCTTAGAAGAATACAAGTCTAAGTCAACTAGAAGACAATATGAATCGTCTTGGAAAAAGTGGTTGCTTTCATTAAAACAAAAGGACCGAAAGAAATCTCAATACTCTTCTGTCTGTTCTTCTTTATCCACCTTCATGAACAAGGTGTAGCCGCCAACACGATAACTACGTGTAAGTCAGCCCTGACTAGACCTCTTCTATACGCCTTTCAAGTGGATCTGACGAATGAAATCTTTAACAAGATCCCGAAGGCATGCGCTAGAGTTAGGCCTGCAGCTCCTCCGAAGCCCATTTCATGGTCCTTGGACAAGGTCCTACATTATGCTTCATCTGTGAACAGTGAAGATTGTTCTCTCAAGGATCTAACCCAAAAGGTTATTTTCCTGTTTGCTATAGCGTCAGGGGCTAGAGTTAGTGAAATAGTAGCCCTATCAAGAAATGAGGGCCACATTCAGTTTACAGAAGTGGGAGAACTAAATCTCTTTCCTGATCCAACCTTTCTCGCCAAGAACGAGCTACCCACTAAGAGATGGGGTCCCTGGAGAATCTGCCCTCTGAAGGAAGATGTCTCTCTGTGTCCAGTAGTGTCTAAAGGTGTATCTTCAAAGACTTCAGAGGAGGACAGCTCTTCGAAGGAGAAACTTCAGGATCAAACTTATCCCTAAAACAACTGAGGGCGAAGCTCACCTTCATCATTCGCAGAGTGGATCCTGACAGTACACCTGCAGGTCAGATCTGAGAAAAATTGCTTCATCACTGAACTTTTTTCAGTATATGGACTTTGAGCGTTTTCACTTATATACTGGATGGAAGTCATCCAGAGTGTTCTACAAACACTATGCAAAGCAAGTGCATGAACTGAAGCATTACGTGGTGGCGGCAGGTAGTGTATTAAAACCTGTCGTCTAGTGCTGCGATGAACAGTGAATTGATTGGGACTATCAATTAGAGTGAAAAGGTGTTGACACGTCCAGTGCGTTACCTTTGAAGTGGGTGTCACCATGGTGACACTAAGACCGCTCAAAATCTCAGGTGTGGAATTATACAGATAACACTTGTGCCGTGTGTGCATAGTACACAGTGTTGATAGTATACAACATTTACAGAAAATTATATTAGAAAATTTTATCAAGATTTTCAAATTTCAGAGTGGCACTAATCATTTCATCCCTTTCAGGGAGAAAAACCTTTTCTGTATACAGTACGTTGTACGTATAATTCCCTTAACATGTTACACTCGTTATTCCATTTGGTCATTTATTCGAAATAAATATCTATTAGAGTGTAATTGCGTCTTATTTCACCCTGCAATTAGCAGAATAAATATGGCCAGAGTTCTCTTACTTATTTAACTAAGTAAACCGCATATTATTGTATGCTTACAAACAATGGATATACAGTGATACCTCGGTAGTCGAACGACTCTATACTCGAACAATTCGGAGTTCGACCAAAATTTTCGAGAAATTTTTGCTGCGGTGCTCGACCAAAAATTCGGTACTCGACCAGCCGAACACGTGACGACCGCATGGGCTTTGTGATGATCGCGCCATCTCGGCCACTCTCGCTTGTTCGGGAAGCATCAGTTCTCTCGAGAGCGTCACTCAGACAACGCGCGATCAGCATTCGTTGTGATTTAGTGATTTTCAGTGCTTTTAATTGCTTTTTTAGCTTTCATAATGAGTCCCAAGAAAGTAATGAGTGTTAAGGGGAAGGAGAAGAGGAAAACAGTGCGAACAACGATCGAGTTGAAGAAGGAAATTATAGCGAAATATGAGAATGGTGTACGAGTGTCCGATTTAGCGGTAGAATACGGAATGGCGAAGTCGACCATTTCTACGTTTTTAAAGCATAAAGAAATGATTAAGAAGGCGAATGTTGCAACGGGAGTTACGGCGGTAACTAAGCAAAGGCCACAAGTGATTGAGGAGATGGAAAAGTTGCTTTTAATATTTATTAAAGAAAAACAGTTGGCCGGGGAAAGTGTTAGTGAAGCGTTCATTTGTGAAAAAGCGTTGCATATCTATGAAGAATTAGTGAAGAAAAGTCCGAGTACCAGTGAAAGTGATTCATTTACATTTAAAGCGAGCAGGGGTTGGTTTGAAAAGTTTCGTAATAGAACAGGTATTCATCGTGTTACTAGGCATGGGGAGGCAGCTAGTTCGGATCAAATTGCAGCCGATAAATACGTGGGGGAATTCGATCGGTACATAAATGAACAAAATTTGATCGCACAACAAGTCTTTAATTGTGATGAGACTGGGTTATTTTGGAAGAAAATGCCAGCCAATACGTACATTACCAAGGACGAGACGAAGATGCCAGGTCACAAGCCAATGAAAGATAGGCTAACATTGTTGCTGTGTGCAAATGCAAGTGGCGATTGCAAGATCAAACCCTTGTTAGTGTACCACTCGGACAACCCCCGGGTGTTCAAACGAAATAATATTTGTAAAAGTGCACTACCAGTTATGTGGCGCTCGAACACTAAATCTTGGGTCACAAGACAATTCTTTACTGAGTGGATAAACGAAGTGTTTGCCCCCCAGGTTAAGGCTTACCTCATTGAAAAGAGCTTGCCAATGAAATGTCTTCTGGTTATGGACAATGCTCCTGCACATCCTCCAGGTCTCGAGGATGACTTGAAAGAAGAATACAGCTTTATCAAAATCAAATTCTTGCCCCCCAATACTACTCCCATACTCCAGCCCATGGACCAACAGGTCATTTCAAACTTCAAAAAACTCTATACCAAGGCCCTTTTCAGAAAGTGTTTTGAAGTGACCAGTGACACGAAGTTGACCCTAAAGGAATTCTGGAAGGAACACTTCAGCATCCTCAACTCTGTTAACATGATTGACCAAGCTTGGCGAGGTGTGACCTATAGGACATTGAACTCTGCCTGGCGTAAGCTGTGGCCATCATGTGTCACAGAGAGGGAGTTTGAAGGTTTCCAACCAGAGGCGGGTCCAAGCACTGCTACCCCTGTAATTTCTGATGACACTGATGTCGTTGAGGAAATTGTTGTCATGGGCAGGAGTTTGGGGCTTGAGGTCGACAAGGATGATATTGATGAGCTTGTAGAAAGCCATTCTACCGAGTTGACTGTGGAGGAATTGTTGCACCTGCAACAACAACAGCAGCAGGATCTGATTGTGGAGCAGGAATCTTCAGAAGAGGATGAGGTAAGGGAGGATGTTCCAAGTTCTCTCATCAATGAAATTTGTTCCAAGTGGGCAGATGTGCAGGCTTTTGCTGAAAAATACCACCCAGAAATTGCAGTAGCAAACCGGGCAGTGCATATGTTTAATGATAGTGTCATGTATCATTTTCGAAGAATACTGCAGAGGAGGAAGAAACAATTAACAATAGACCAGTTTTTCACAAAAGAAAAGAAAGCTGCTACATCAAAGCCTGTTTCTCCTCCAAAGAAGAGACAAAGAAGAGAAGAAACCCCTGAAATAGATCTGCCCACCCTTTCATTGGAGAGAGAAACAACTCCTGAAGGAGAACTACCCCGCCACATCATGGAAGGGGACTCTCCTTCCAAGCAGTAACCTCCCCCTTCCATCCTCTCCACATCCATCCCTGTATGCCATCGAACCGCTGCTCAAAGGTATGTTCACTACAGTACAGAAAATGGTTTAAAATTGTTTTATTTTAGTACAGTAAATGGTTTAAAATTGTTTTATAGGATTTTCTGACCAATTTCATACACATTTAGATAATTATTGTTGTTTAGGTACACGTTTTATTAATATTTTGGGCCTGTTCGAGTGCTTGGGAACGGAATAGAATATATACCATTATTTCTTATGGGGAAAAAAAATTCGGTACTCGAACAAATCGGAGGTCGAACACGGATCTCGAACGGATTATGGTCGAGTACCGAGGTATCACTGTACTGTAGTTGATACTTAGTTGTTCCGACAACATATACAAACCGTGAGACTTTTGTATATCTAGTTGATACTTATGTTTGTTCATACAATAAATGCAAACCTTGAGACCCTTTTCTACTGTCTAGTATGACTCTTCCCTGCAGGGGGCAGGAAGCCCTAACATTGTTCCATGATTAGTGGTAGTGACGTATAACGGTAACGTCATATGTCTCAATGGTCCGGATGACTATAGAAAAAATTGTCCCAAGGTTAAGGCACTTATGAAAATCCACAGATACAGTACTTTCAAGTAATTCTCTGGTACACTTCCATCAGGACGACATGGCTTGAGCCCAAAAAACGGATTTTGAAGCGAAGCAAAAAATTTATTTTTAGGTGAGATAGCCATGTCGTCCTGATGGACCCGCCCTCCTTTTTCCATATTAGAAAAAGGTTTAGTCAAGATCCCTCCCGAAACTACTATATCTGTAGCACCATGCTCAATGCTACAAGGAATGAGTGCCATTTTGGAGTCATGTAGTAGTATGGGAGGAAGGGTAACCTTGATAACGGCTCCCCTTCAATCTAGCCACTTTCCCCCTCGAAGCGAAAACGCTATTCGGGGTGAAGATTGCTGTGTGTCGTATCAAGATATACATCCCCTGATTTTATGCAATATCCTTAAGAGAAATTTTAAGGATATTCGCGCCAGGAGTTAGAATCCTGGAGACCTAAAGGTCAATTCTCTGAGAATATCACTGTAGCTGAATATCCCTTAGAAAGCTACCAATAGGAACCTTCCATCAGGACGACATGGCCATCTCACCCAAAAATAGATTTTTTGCTTCGCTTCAAAATCCGTTTTATATATGTAAATCTATTGCTGCAAGACTAGTTAGCCAGGAAGTGGAATTTTTTTTTTTAAATAGCAAGATGTGTTAGCAGACATTCCTACCCACAGTCTCTAGACATTTTTAATTTTTTCAACTCAAATCCATTACTTTACAATAGCTGCGAGTTAGTCAGGTCGCTCTGCAAACATTCCACCGAAGTTTCAGTTCCATCTGATTGTGTTTCTGAATCTTCAAGTGACCTTGGTCATCATGTTTTTTGTTCTAAACACATCTGCAACCTCTTTCCATAGATTTTTTATTGCTATTGCTCATTTCTACCGAAATTATCATTATTTCATTCATTAAAAGTTATCATTATTCTTATTAATCTCTGTTATGTTGTCGCTCATTAATTTTATCTCTTTTTCAGTTACAAGTGATTTTCCTTAATACTCCTCTTGGACAATTTTAGTTCTGTAAAAGCCTTCCTTTATCCTTTCTGGCAGTTTTACCTTTGCATACTTTTGTTCATGGTTTGTTTATATTTTTGGTGTAGGTGTTTTTTCCAGTTTATCAACTTATATTCGTCCCGGTGCAAGATACAAACCTTATTCTATTTAATAGAAGTATTATTTCGGCGAAGCTGAAAACTAGCCGAAGCTTGAAATTACAGGGTTTAACTACCTACACCACCCCCATCTCCCATCAGCACTGGCGGCTGACTGTCACTTTGCAAGGTCAGCCTCGAAAGGGAGTAATGCTTGCTGTTTTTCTCCTCTGGCTTGACCTCCCCCCCACTGTTTGACCTCCCCCCCACTCTGTTTGACCGGCTTTCTCCATGGACCGGTCGAGTACGAGTGGCGTCCCCGTAACTCCGGGACAACCCAGTGTGAGAACTAATCCTGCTGCCTTCCCTAGTGGGGCAGTGGCGGAGTCTCTTTCAGACGATGGCCTTTGTTTGGTGTGATCATCCTTGGGGTTGACAGGTCCTCCATCAACAGGAAGTCCTTCGTTGTGGTGTGCTTGTGCACTTGAGCCTTGAGACTTCTTCTTCTACTCTCCCCAACGTCCCACCTGCTTCGGTGGGAGGACAAGAGCGGCTGACGACAAGCATTCCTTGGAGTGACTTATCACAAGACCTTGCAGTCTCGGGAACAGGCTTCAGCTTCGTTCCGGAGGTCGTGCAGGGAATTGATCCTCTTGCCGGTTTTGCCCGAAAGGAGAAGAAACAAACTGCGTGACCGGGAAGTTCGCCTCCAGGTGTTGGTCAGTCCGACCTTGCTAGGAAGGATGACCCCCCCCCCCCCCTCTGCTTTGCAGGTTCCTTACCCGCAAGGTGATGCTCTCAGGAGAGAAAGGTGTCGATCAATTTTCCTGTTTGAGGTGCGAGTGATCTTCTCCTGAGTGGTCCTTTCCACGGGGTTCTGCTGAAAGGCAAGGGGTTCGTCCATGCCACGCTCTAGTCCACTGGAGATGGATGACGAGGATGAGAGGAGGTTACCACCCACTCCCCCTCCTCGTCATCGTGGCCGCTGAGCACAGAGGAGCGCTCCTCGTTATGCTTGGTCAATCTCGCATGAGACCGAACCTACGGGTAACTCCAGAGTTTAAATCTGCAGTCGCTCAAGTGCTCAGTCCCTGGAGGAAAGCGTTGCGCCTGTCTCCTGCGAGAAAACATGTAAGTAGGAGAGCCCGTCTCCTAGATGCTCTCGGAAAGGATCCCGCTACACTGCCGAAGGGGGAGAGGGTCCATGCATTGTCACATGCCTTACCTCCAAGCGAGGAGGTTAGGAGAGCTTATCTGTTTGAAGCGAGGAAGTGCGATCTAGTACGAGAGCGTAGCTCCAAAGCATATTACCGAAACCTCGTGCACTGAAATTCCCCTGTTCTGGGGCTGAGGTAAGCGAGCAAACCAGCTCGTCACACTACCCATACCCTCGCGATCGTTTGCCTCGCGAAACTCCCCCACCTCCCACCTGGAAAACAACCAGCGCAACCAAATTGATTGTTAGGACAGTGTGAAATAGAGAACAGTTGGGGTGTTTATTCTTTAAGGACAGTCCCTGCTTTCAGGACTTAGTATTAGTGCTAAAACAAGCAGTAGGTATCTCAAACATCAATTCATCTACTACAGCAAAGAAGGTGTTGGTCATTCTGTTGGAATCCGCGATGGGGTTCGGTAGCCTTTCGGACCCTAGATAATGTAGCCTAGCTAGACAGCCACTACCTCCTCCTCTTCTTGTCATCCAGAAGGCTGCAGTCTATGAGGACTACGTTAAGGCAAAGGGTCCTAAGATCACAGATCCATCCTGGGAGAGGGCAGGAGTAACTCAGGTCACTACCGCAAGGATGGGTAGGGGATGAATGACTTCCTTCCCCCAGAGGGCAGATCCCGTACATTTTCGCCCCGGAGACCTCTTGCAGAGATCGATAGAGCAGCCTTCTGCGCAGCACCGAACTGCGGCGCATTCTAAGGAGACTGTGCAACACCTTGTACAGCATATCACTGCGCGCCCACGTGCCTGCGTGCCCTCCCTCCTGTGCGCCCTCCCGCCCTCCCTCGTGTGTACCCTCCCGCCCTCCCTCGTGTGCACCCTCCTGCCCGCGCTCTCCTGCGCATTCTAGGAAGACTGTGCAACACCCTGCACAGCGCCTTACTGCGCGCCAACACTCTCCGGTGTGCCAGCGCTCTCCTACGCACTTACGCTTTCAGATCTATCGCTTGCCAATGCGCCAGCACTCGCCAAAGGGCCAGCGGTCACCTGCACACCAGCGCTTGCCTGCTCGCCAGCGCTCTCCTACTCGGCGCTTTCCTGCGTGCCAGCGCTCTTTTGTGCATTCACCGCAAACTGCGTACCAGCATCCTCCTGTGCACTGCCGTACTGCGCGCCAGCTCTCTCCTGCGCATTCTGTGGAAACTGCGCACTAGCATAGCATCATCCTGTGTGCCAGCGCTCTCCAGATCGCCAATGCTCCAGTACTCTGCTGACTTAAAATCCAAGTCTCTTTTTATGGAACATTTTGCAGAACATGGGGGATCGACTTAAATATGCTGATGGCTCCAAATGTGATGCTGGTGTTGGATTTGGAGTACATAGTAATGGTTTTAATTGTAGAGGTGCACTTCCTCTAACAGCTTCCATATCTACTGCCGAACTGTATGGCATACTAACCGCTATTGAGAAAATAGCGTTGGAGAAAGAGGGTAATTTTACATTTTTTAGTGATGCAAGGAGGCCTTCAAGCTTTAGAAGTGTTAATTCTAGTAACCCTCTAGTTATAAAGATTGTAGAATGGCTTTTTATTATTGGACGGAGAGGTATAATGGTTCGATTTGTTGAGTTCCAGTCCATGTAGGTGTGTGTGGCAATGAGAAGGCAGATTTACTGGCGAAGAATGCTGCATCCGAGTTGCTACCAAGAAGGTATCCCATTCCCTGTAATGATTTCCTACTTAACATCAATAAATTGTTTTGTAATAAATGGCAACAACACTGGGTTTGTCTAGATGGAAATAGAATAAGAGAAGTAGCAAATGTCATATCTCCTTGGAGGTATAACATGATGCCCTGAAAGTGGGAGACGTCTCTTTGTCGTCCCCGTATTGGTCACACTCGGTTGACACACGAGTTTCTGCTGAAGGGCCAAAACCAACTGTATTGCGACGACTGTTTAGTACCTTTAACTTTGAGGCATTTGCTGACCGAATGCCCCAATTATAATAACCTAAGAAATAGATATCTGTTTGAGGCTCGAGGTGAGGGTGGCAGGTTCATCCTTGCCAAGATTCTTGGACCTAATGTTTCCTACTATGCGAGTGGCATTTTTAGATTTATTTCAGAAGCAGATCTTCTGAAAACTATTTAACTTCTATAATGACATCTTAACTTATGGTTTTAATTGAATATTCTTTTATCTTTTATATAAAATAAATAATATCGGCATCAATGACCTTAGATGTCAGGATGCCAGAAAACTTTAAATCAATCAATCAATCAATCTACCATCGGTCGAGACTCCTCACTGGGAACCCTTGGTCTCTTTCTCTTCTGGAGGTTTTTCTGACAGTACCACTGTCAGCAAACACAATCTGGACGTAGCAAACAGCCTATCATTAGCTCGCAAATTTCTAATTGCCTCCGACCGCCGTTCACTAGTCTGCTGATCGCCGATTTGTAGCTCATCTTCCACCAATGAGAAATCATCAGCCGACTGATCGCTAGATCACCGTTTGCTGATCGCTAGCTCGCCAATCGCCAGATTGCTGTTTGCTGATTACTAGCTTGCCGATTGCCAGATTACTAATTGCTAGCTCATCTTTCTCTGATCATTGACCTCCAATCTCGCCAATTGCTAACGATCTCCAATTGCTATCGTGCTGATCGCCAATTACTAGTCAATAACCAGTTACCAGCCTGCAGATCACTAGATCCCCGATGGCCAGCTCGTCTTTCTTCGATCATCGACCTCAGCTCGCTGATCTCTTGACAAGCCATTCTTAAGCTTGATGATCTCTAGTCCGCCGACCGCCAGTCCTCGATCGAGTGCTGATCGTCAATGGCTCACTGATCACCAACTTCCGATTTCTAGCTCATCTTCCATCAATGAGAAATCATCAACCGACTGATCGCCAGATCACCGTTTGCTGATTGCCAGATTGCCGATCGCCAGATCGCCGTTTGATGATCACTAGTTCGCTGATCGCCAGATCGCCAATTGCTAACTCATCTTTCTCTAATCATTGACGTACAGTCTTGCCAATTGCTAACGATCTCCAATTGCTAGTGTGCAGATCGCCGATTAATAGTCAATAACCAGTCACCAGCTTGCTGATCACTAGATCCCCGATGGCCAGCTCGTCTTTCTTCGATCATCGACCTCAGCTCGCTGATCTCTGACCAGTCAATTGTTAGCTGCTGATCTCTAGCTCGCCGACCGCCAGTCCTCGATCGAGTGCTGATCGTCAATGGCTCACCGATCACCAACTGACGATCATTAAACCATTCTGCTGTCTCTCAGGGCTCTCCAAGCCATCCCCAACTCATTAATTGCCAACCTTCCCTAGTTGACTGACCAAATAGCCTTCATCTGCCTGTCAGTTACCATCTTCTGCCCACAGATCACCGATTCACTAATCCTCGGCAGTTCCCCGTTCACCAACAATTCGTCACTCAGACTTGCCAGTCAACCTCTGCCCGTGGTTCCCTAGATCGGAAGGCAAACAACACACTTCTCGCTACTTGCCGTTCCCCATCACACCAATCCACTAAAGCGATTGGCAGGCAATCGACAGCCTCCATCAGCGGCTTGTCGACAGGTGACTACTCGCGAGCACTCTAACTGCACAGTAGCCATTATATCCAGCCGTTAACCATTGATTAACATTCGCCAGACCAATGTTGTTCTAAGGAATAGCATCAAAATTGTCAGGGTGCATGGTAGGGTCAAGTGTTGCCAGCCTTCTATCAGTTAAAGGAGTTATTTCCCTGAGAAGAATCCTTACACAGAGTATTGCATCCCATCCTTTCCGCCACGAGTCAAGACCCCAGCGTCAACAATCTCCCATTCAAAAGGATCCACATTGGAGGAGTTTGGACAAGGGCTAAGACCACAGGTCTCCAATTACACGCTGGACCTAAAGGATGCATACTTCCAGGCCCAAGCCATCCATCTTATAAGAAGTATTGGAGATTTAGTCTAGAAAAATAAAAAAACACCAGTTCAGGGCACTGTGCTTCGGTCTTTACACTGCACCCATCCTGGGCTCACAGGTTCGGCTTCTGTTTACTCCGTTTCTGGACGACTGACTGACCTTAGCAGACTCGGTGGCAACCTTGCATTAGCACCGGAACTTCTGAAGTCTTTTTTACCAAGATCGGGTGATCATGGTAAACTTTTGGAAATCTTCCCTACTTCCCTCTCAGAATACTGGTATATCTGGGAATGAATCTAGACCCCAATCTCGGCAACCTTGCGTTAACACCAGAACTTCTGGAGTCTTTTTACCAAGATCGGGTGATCATAGTAAACATTTGGAAGTCTTCCCTACTTCCCTCTTAGAAGACTGGTATATATGGGAATGATTCGAGAGACCAATCTCCACAAAACCTTCTCATCAAAGACAGGCTTAGAAAAGTCACAAGACCATTTCTCAAGACGAGAAGAACTCCCAGCCGAGAGTGACTATTTTTCCTTGGACACCTATCATCTCTGGCCTCTCTAGCCTTCAACGGCCACCTTAGGATTCATTCTCTCTAGTGGCAGCTTGAGTCCGACTGGAATCAGGCCTTCGATTCCCTGGACATTCTGATCCCCATGGGACCAGAAGTTTGGACAAACCTCAAGGGATGGGTGTCAGTCGAGAATCTGCGGAGTGGTGTAACCTTCTCATCCTTCCCCACCCCTTGGATTTGATGCTGTGCTTAAACACATCAAAAGTAGGGAGGAGGGACCATAGTGCTGCACCACACAACCTCAGGCCTCTGGACAGAGTCTGAAAGTACCTTCACTTAAATCTCTTAAGAGATGAAGGCCAACTTTCCATTCCTTAAACAGCCTTATCAGTTCCTAACGGGCCACTCAGTGGTGTTATGAGCAACAACGCCACATAGGGGTTTACATCAACAAGCAAGAAGGCACTTGCTCCCAGCCTCTTCCCATCTAACAGTATAAATGCTAAGATGGGCTGAAGTCCGCTCGGTACCTCTATCAGCCCGCTTCATTCCAGACTAGAAGAATGTGCTCACTGACAATCTGTGCACAACCTCTCAGATAAGGTGTACCGAATGGTCTTTGGATCACTTTGTAGCCGACAAAGTTCTGACTTTACGTGGTTCTCCAACAATGGATCTGTTCACAACGCTCCTGAGCCTCAGGCTTCTGCTGCTCCCCAGTCCTAAACCCCAAGGCTTTCTGGCAAGAAGCATGCCAACAACGGTGGGTACAACAACGACGTTTACGTCTCGTCCCTGTTTTTGTCTAAAGAGAAGGGTACTCAACAAGGCTAGAACATCGGTCAGCCTCTCAAGGGCTCTCATAGCTCTGCTATGGCATTACGAAGAACCGTTTCCAAACCTTCTGCAGCTCCTGATAGAGCCTTCAAGAGAACCCTCTCCACGTCACAGACAACCACACTTCGACATCTACCACAAGCTATGGTTTAGCTATGATTGTACGCTTGGAGATTACCCAGCACCTCCTCTCTCAGAGAGGTTTTTCGTAATAAGTAGCGAAGAGGTTGTCTGGATATTTGAGGAATTCCTCAGCATCAGTCTACCAGGCAAAATATGTCTTCTGTGGTTGGTGTCATGGGAAAGTGTATCTCTCCACTCAATAACTCTATTTCAGCAATAGCCGAATTCTCGAGTATATGCAGGAGGAAAAGACCCCCTTTTCAGTTTCAGCAGGTAAAGACGATCACTCAACCTTACAGTGTTCTTACACACTTTGACAGCGGCCAAACAAGTCAAGGAACTTCATGGTCTCTCTTTCGACATCGCCCATTCATGAGAAGGGTGAAAAGCAACGTTCAGTTTTGTCCCTGAGTTTTTTGCCAGACACAGTCTCCAGAGGGGACGGATCCTAGACAACAAGTCTCCACTCAGTTACTGACGATCCATATCATCTGTTGCTGTACCCTGGGTGAGGTTTGAGGGTCTACCTCAAGAGAACGGCAACAGCCCACCAGGGTCCCTTCTCTTGTCGTCAGCACTGGGAGAGACAAGAGGAGGATCACCAAAACATCATCTCTGCTAGATTCACAGAGTCATCAATTACGCTCTGAATCCAGATCCTCATCCAACAGGTCGACCCACGATGTCAGGGGCATAGCTATGCCCCTGGCCCTTCTAAGCAGATTACTCTGTGACGCAGGTTCTACAAGCAAGGGTGTGAATACTCCAGGTGACTTTTACAACCTTTCTCCTGCAAGACATGACCCACAGGAACTTGATATGATGTCTATCAGTCCTGTGGTGGCTGCACAACAGCTGGTTTTATATCTCAAGCTCCTTATTGGACAAGTAGCAGAAGGTTAAGGGCACTGTTCCCTGGTTTTAGTTTGCGTGAATGAAAAGGTTTGAATGGGTATTATTCATTGTTTCATCCTCCCCTCACTTGGGGAAAGCAGAATCCTGGGTTCTCTGCTTAAGCTGTCCTCAAACCACTGCAGGTAAACCATGCTCCCTTGTGTACCTAGTACTGTATTAAGCTAATGCTGTTGCGTCCCCATACCCTGGCGAGGTGGTATTGGGAAAGTCTTGGTTACAACAGATTTTCCTACAATAAGACTCAGAATAATTTTACCTGGACAGTCACACTTCTAAATATCTCAACACTGCTTGCATAGGCTGCGGACCTTGCGTAGCAAGGTTTTAGCGAGGCTCAGCGACTCCTTATTTTGAGTACTAACACATTCCGATGAGGAGTCCCTGGGTAAAGCCAAAAGCCAGATTGGCAGGGACGTCCACCCTTCCTAATGGGTGAGTCACCCTTAAATAAATATCGTAGGGTTGTATTCCAGTTATGGAACAAATGACAAATTCGTAGATAATTTGTATTTTTCCTATCGATACAAACCTTAGCTATTTATACAAACTCGCCCGTCAGCCCATCCCCCTTGAAGTCCCACCTCCAAGCAAAGTGAGCTAAATCACCGGTGTGTGAGCGGTAGTGGTAGCAAGCCATCTCCCCCTACACCCCCTTAGCCCCCTCTACCCTCGCTAAGTAAAGGTATGGGTAGTTAACCCTCGCTAAATTTTAATGGCTCGTCATTTCAGCTTCGCCGAAAGTAATACCCGTAAATAAATAGCTAAGGTTTGTAAAATTAGGAAAAATACAAATTATCTACAAATTTGTCATTTTAGAGACATGTGGTACAGCAATGTGTAGAATATAGAAATCCACTTTTGATGGCATTTGTGGGCTATGAAAAAGCCCTTGATAGTGTGCACTGGCTAATTTGTGAAGAGTCCTGCAATATTAAGGAGTTCCTCTCAAATATGTAAATTTGATTAAGTCTGTTTGTGAGTAAAGCAAATACAAATTTAATGTTAGTGGACTCCTATCAAATGAATTTCCAGGGAACAGTGGGTTACTCCAAGGGAGTGTGTTGTCACCTATGTTGTTTATCCTCCTCATGGATTTTGTAATGTATAGAACAGTGTGGATGGTTGAGAAGGATTGGACTGGATTAGTAACAGGAAATTAGCTGACCTAGAGTATGCTGATAATGCTATCATTATTAGCAGAACAACACAGGAATCACAAAGCTTGCTTACCAGAATGCTAGAAATATCACATGAGGCTGGGCTCAAGATAAATAAAATAAAGACAGAGATGATGAGAACGGAAGATGAAATATCATTGGAAGGAGAAAGGATTAATGAGGTGGAGTCATTTCAATATTTAGAAACTATGATCTCTAGTACAGGATTTTTAGAATTTGAGTTTAATGAAAGATGGAAGAAAGCAAATCAGACAATGGCTAGGTTGAGTGAAATTTGGAAATAAAATTTCCTGAAATTACATATAAAATCAGGCTATATATTATTTTAGTGAGATTGGTGTTACTATATGGACATGAGTCGGGGTATAACAATTAAACAATATCCAACAGATTTTGTAGATTTGAGAACAAAGCCCAAAGAAGAATATTGGGAGTTATATGGCAGGACAGGATTAGAAATGAAACTATAAGATAAATTACTTGAGTGCCATATGTTGATGAGATCATGATGAGGGGTAGAGGGAGAGGGTTTGGGCATGCTCTTTGCATTCCCCAAGAGAGATTAGTTCACCAAACTTTTAGGACTATGGAATGTGAAGTAGATGATGAATGGAGAAATATTGATTTAAAAGCTCAAGATAAGATGACTGGCGAAAGTTAACCGAGGTCATTTGCATCAATAGGCGTAGGAGATGATAATGATTACAATTATTATTTCTTTATGTGAGGGATAAAGAAAAACTAAGTCTTCACTGTAGTACTAAAAGCATACAGCTCACTATATTAAGGGGGCCAGCCAGCTAATGCCAATTTTTAATGACAGAACTTCAACATTCATACTACTTAATAAGGTGACTTAGGACATCTCCAAACTGCATAGGATTTTGGCCTCTGACCCTCGGTTTTCTGATGACTGGGCGATTTATCCTGAAAATTAGTGTTTTTCAATATTAATCTTACCCGATAATCATGTAGCTGTCAACTCTGTTGCCCGACAGAAATCTACGGTCGGGATACGCCAGCGATCGCTATACAGGTGGGGGTGTACACAAAAGCGCCATCTGTGGTCAGGTACTCCAGTACTTCTTGTCAACACCACCTCAATTTTTCCTCTGTCGTGCCTCCGGCTAGACCTACATGGATACGCTGTTGATTCTGGAGTTATTGGTCACGATTTGGTGATGTATTTGCTCTAGAGTTTAGCCTTCGCTATTCAGGAAGCTTTATCATTAGCTTAGCAAGTTTTTTGGAATTAATTTGATTTAATTTTGGTGACGAAGAGAGTATGAACTCTCTTTCACTTTTAAATGGCCGACCCTTCCCTTAGACGGAAGTGTTGGTGTCGAAGAGAGTATAGACTCTCTTTCTTAATTTTGCTTAACAAAGTTATAGATTTATTTTATATCTCTCCGCCTTTTATAGGCCTCTTCGATTAACTTCCTTTTATTATAAACTTATTAAAATTAATTTTTATGTTTGTTTATATGCGACCTTTCCTAATAGTAGGCGGTCTTTTCTTGGAACCGAAGTTAATTAACATTGAGCCCGTCATTTCGTTTTTACCTGTTAACATTTTATGCTATTTTAATGTTTTTGAAAGAATTTCTTTGATAGTCTCGTATTGTTTTCAAAGTTGAACTAACGTTTTGTTTTGTCTCTGCAGTTGTTGACGTTCAGAACGTTCAACTTGCGCCCTATCGTTACGATAGAGAGAGAGTATTCACGGTTTCATGTTGCAGTAAGAGTAAACCGATTCTAGCGTTTTGTTCATTCTTTCTTAGCTTAAATGGTTTTAATTCTAATAAAGGAACTTTTTATTTGGGAAATCTTTCAGTTTTTTTCCTTTAACAATAATTTGTTTTAACGATATACAGTATATAATTGGGCTCATCTCTCAGGTTCTAAGTCAATAGAGAGAGAGAGAGAGATAGAGACGGAGGGAGAGAGAGGAGGGTAAACGTTTCGTTCAAGCGGGTAACGTTGTTATCGTTTTTGCTCTTCTCCCTAGTCTCTTTAGGGGAAAAAGGTAAACGTTTCTAGAGTTTTATTCTTGTTCCCAGGCTTTATGCGGTGAGAGATTTTAAACGTAGTTTATTTGATCTAGTGTTTAGTCTCTTTTCCAGCCACTGAATTATTTATCTTTCATTATGTTTTTTCTGTTACATTGTAATACTGTTTTCGCAATTACTAACTTTTAATGAAGGATAGAATTGCGTGTTTCAGGTACAAACCACTTAAAGTTTCGAGTTCAGTGAAATAAGTGCAAACAGAAAATAAAAAGTGATAAAGTGATAAGCGCAAAGTGTTACAGTGTTGCGTTCGAGGGTTCGTCTGTTCGTGCCAGTTGTTCGCCTAGTCTGGGACCTCTTACAAGCTCCCAAGCCCAGGGGAGAAGTAACGTCGAAGGACTTATGGGTTCATCAGGCCTTGATCGACGAACAGACGTTTCCCTCCGTGGTTTCGGGTGTAACCAACTCACGTAGCCGACGTGATCACCCCACCCACACAAAGACGAGAGAGCCCATTTTTTCCTCGTCTACGGAAGAGGTTTCTCGCAGAAACCATGGACCAAATCTTGCAGCTTTTAAGTGCAAGTCGGTCCCTTCCGCGCAAGTCCAACTCCTAGGTGTAGCCATTAACACTGGGTCAGTTCGGACTTGCTGCAGTACGACAACTGCACACCTCCCAGTGAGGCAAGGTGGTACCGCAACAGGCAGTAACTCCGTCTGTTGCCGCACCAGCTGTTTTAGACCCTCAGTCTCAACGGACAGTAGCTCCGTTTGTTGTTGTCTTTCATAGACCCTAGTGGTCTATGCTGCAGACAATGCAGTCTCAGCTTGTGGTTTTGATGCAGGAGTTTCAGGCAGAGAAGGTTAGCACACCTCCTCCTGCGAGCGCTCCTCCACCTCTGCGCAGTCCACCCTGCCAGACGTATGATGTTGAGGCTCCTCCTGCCTCCATGCGTGAGCTGCCGCATTGGGAGTTGCCAGGTACCAGCGCTATGCAGCAACCTCCTCTTACCTTGAGGCAGGAGCCTCTTGCTATGCGGCAACCTCCTCAACCCTTGAGGCAGGAGCCTCATGCGTTGCGGCAACCTCCTCCACCCATGAGGCAGGAGCCTCATGCGTTGCAGCAACCTCCTCCACCCATGAGGCAGCAGCCTCATGCTATGCGGCAACCTCCTCTACCCATGAGGCAGGAGCCTCATGCTATGAGGAGCCTCATGCTATGCGGCATCCTCCTCAACCCATGAGGCAGGAGCCTCATGCTATGCGGCAACCTCCTCTACCCATGAGGCAGGAGCCTCTTGCTATGCGGCTTCCTCCTCAAACCATGAGGCAGGAGCCTCATGCTATGCGGCATCCTCCTCAACCCATGAGGCAGGAGCCTCATGCTATGAGGAGCCTCATGCTTTGCGGCATCCTCCTCAACCCATGAGGCAGGGACCTCATGCTATGAGGAGCCTCATGCTATGCGGCATCCTCCTCAACCCATGAGGCAGGAGCCTCATGCTATGCGGCAACCTCCTCTACCCATGAGGCAGGAGCCTCATGCTATGCGGCAGGAGCCTCATGCTATGCGGCATCCTCCTCAACCCATGAGGCAGGAGCCTCATGCTATGCGGCATCCTCCTCAACCCATGAGGCAGGAGCCTCATGCTATGAGGAGCCTCATGCTTTGCGGCATCCTCCTCAAACCATGAGGCAGGAGCCTCATGCTATGCGGCAACCGCCTCAACCCATGAGGCAGGAGCCTCATACTATGCGGCATCCTCCTCAACGCATGCGGCATGAGCCTCATCCCTTGCAGCATGAGCCTCATCCCATGCAGCATGAGCCTCATACCATGCAGCATGAGCCTCATCCCATGCAGCATGAGCCTCATCCCATGCAGCATAAGCCGCACGCCATGCAACATGCTCTGCTTACCTTACAGCATGCTCTACATACAGCATGCTCTGCATACAGCATGCTCTGCATACCTTACCGCATGCTCCTCAGTCACACATCTTTTGTTGTTGCCAACTCACAAGACTGTCAAGCAGTTTCTTAACGTTGCCTCCTGGTCTGCTGCTTTTGCACCAGTGAAACCCTCACCGAGAGAACTTAGCTTTTCTCGGATATGGTTCCTGTAGATGAGAAAGTGCTATTCTCCCTCCTTCTGATATTCCCTTGAGGACTATGTCATTTGGAGAGGAGCCTTTAGCTGCTTAGCCTCCTATGGACTTTTATTTAAGCATAACATGCTTCCAGGGAGGGTAATGGTTCCACTTCAGTCGCTAACCCCGTCTGTTACCACACCTGCTCCCATAGACCTTGAGCTTTGTTGCAAGACATGCAGTCCAAGCTTAGTCCTTGTTAGAGGATTTTTTGTTTACGGAGTCAGTGTGTCACTGGGAAGACGTTCAACAACCAGCAGAAGTGACTTGTTGTGACGCAGTGCGGCAACCTCAGCAACCCGATAAGGAGTTGTCTGTACGACCCAGACAGTCTAGACAGTTTCGGGTTGTCGCTGTACTTCCTCGCTTCCCCATGGTTGACAGTTCACAGACTGTGCAGCAGTACCATGATCTTGTGTCCGACTCCGTCAGACGACTGGCTTTTAAGAGCTCCCACAAGTCGTCGCTGTCTGGAGATTCTCAGATGGACTATGGATCTGACCAAGGAACTGGGCCTCCTGGTCAATTTGGAGGAGTCCCAGCTCGTCCCATCCCAGACCATTGTCTACCTGGGTATGGATCTTCAGAGTCGAGCTTTTCGGGCTTTTCCGTCGGCCCCAAGGATCTACCAAGCCCTAGAATGCATCCAGAGCATGCTGAGAAGGAACCGATGCTCAGTCAGGTAGTGGATGAGTCTAACAGGGACACTTTCATCGCTGGCCCTGTTCATCGAGTTAGGGAGACGCCACCTCCGCCCCCTTCAGTATCATCTAGCTGCTCACTGGATAAAGGACATGACGCTAGAGACGGTCTCAGTTCCTGTTTCCGAAGAGAGGAGGTCTACTCTCACGTGGTGAAAGAACAGCTTTCTTCTCAAGGAAGTCTACCTTTGGCTGTTCAGAAACCCGACCGCCGTCTCTTCTCTGACGCATCAGACACGGGCTGGGGTGCGACTTTGGACGGACAGGAATGCTCGGGAACATGGAATCAGGAGCAAAGGACACTTCACTTCAATTGCAAGGAGCTGTTGGCGGTTCATCTGGCCTTGATAAACTTCAAGTCCCTCCAGCTTAACAAGGTGGTGGAGGTGGACTCTGACAACACCACAGCCTTGGCTTACATCTCCAAGCAGGGAGGGACTCATTCGTGGAAGTTGTTCTAGATCGCAAGGGACCTCCTCATCTGGTCAAAAGATCGAAAGCTCACGCTGGTAACGAGGTTCATTCAGGGCGATATGAATGTCATGGCAGATCGCCTCAGCCGGAAGGGTCAGGTCATCCCCACAGAGTGGACCCTTCACAAGAATGTTTGCAGCAGACTTTGGGCCCTGTGGGGTCAGCCAACCATAGATCTGTTCGCTACCTCGATAACCTAGAGGCTCCCGTTGTATTGTTCTCCGATTCCAGACCCAGCAGCAGTTCACGTGGATGCTTTTCTACTGGATTGGTCCCATCTCGACCCGTATGCATTCCCGCCGTTCAAGATTGTCAACAGGGTACTTCAGAAGTTCGCCTCTCGCAAAGGGACACGGCTGACGTTGGTTGGCTCCGCTCTGGCCCGCGAGAGAATGGTTCATAGAGGTACTGCAATGGCTGGTCGACGTTCCCAGGACTCTTCCTCTAGGAGTGGACCTTCTACGTCTACCTCACGTAAAGAAGGTACACCCAAACCTCCACGCTCTTCGTCTGACTGCCTTCAGACTTTCGAAAGACTCTCAAGAGCTAGGGGCTTTTCGAAGGAGGCAGCCAGAGCGATTGCCAGAGCAAGGAGGACATCCACTCTCAGAGTCTATCAGTCTAAGGGGGAAGTCTTCCGAAGCTGGTACAAGGCCAATGCAGTTTCCTCAACCAGTACCACTGTAACCCAGATTGCTGACTTCCTGTTACATCTAAGGAACGTAAGATCCCTTTCAGCTCCTACGATCAAGGGTTACAGAAGTATGTTGGCAGCGGTTTTCCGCCACAGAGGCTTGGATCTTTCCACCAACAAAGATCTACAGGACCTCCTTAGGTCTTTTGAGACCTCAAAGGAACGTCGGTTGTCCACTCCAGGCTGGAATCTAGACGTGGTCCTAAGGTTCCTTATGTCATCAAGATTTGAACCTCTCCAATCAGCCTCTTTTAAGGACCTCACATTAAAAACTCTTTCCTCGTGTGCTTGACAACAGCTAAAAGAGTAAGTGAGATCCACGCCTTCAGCAGGAACATAGTTTTCACATCTGAAACGGCTACATGTTCCTTGCAGCTCGGTTTTTTGCTAAAACGAGCTTCCTTCACATCCTTGGCCTAAGTCGTTCGAGATCCCAAGCCTGTCCAACTTGGTGGGGAACGAACTGGAGAGAGTACTTTGCCCAGTTAGAGCTCTTAGGTACTATCTAAAAAGGTCATAACCTTTACGAGGACAATCAGAAGCCTTATGGTGTGCTATCAAGAAGCCTTCTCTTCCAAGGTCTAAGAACTCAGTTTCTTACTAATTCAGGCTCCTGATTAGGGAAGCACATTCTCATCTGAAGGAAGAAGACCTTGCTTTGCTGAAGGTAAGGACACATGAAGTGAGAGCTGTGGCTACTTCAGTGGCCTTCAAACAGAACCGTTCTCTGCAGAGTGTTATGGATGCAACCTATTGGAGAAGCAAGTCAGTGTTCGCATCATTCTATCTCAAAGATGTCCAGTCTCTTTACGAGAACTGCTACACCCTGGGACCATTCGTAGCAACGAATGCAGTAGTAGGCCGGAAGGGCTCAGCCACTACATTCCCATAATCCCATAACCTTTTTAACCTTTCTCTTGAATTCTTTTTATGGGTTGTACGGTCGGCCAAGAAGCCTTCCACATCCTTGTTGATTTGGCGGGTGGTCAATTCTTTCTTGAGAAGCGCCGAGGTTAAAGGTTGTGATGAGGTCCTTTAGTATGGGTTGCAGCCCTTTATACTTCAGCACCTAAGAGTCGTTCAGCATCCTAAGAGGACCGCTACGCTCAGTAAGGAAGACGTACTTAATAAAGGCAGAGTAATGGTTCAAGTCGTCTTCCCTTACCAGGTACTTATTTATTTTATGTTATTTTTGAATAACTAATAAAATAAAATACGGGATACTTAGCTTCTTTGTTAACATGTATGCTGGTCTCCACCCACCACCCTGGGTGTGAATCAGCTACATGATTATCGGGTAAGATTAATATTGAAAAATGTTATTTTCATTAGTAAAATAAATTTTTGAATATACTTACCCGATAATCATGATTTTTCTGGGCTCCCGACCTGTGCCGCGCAGTGAAATACTCCTAGAGAGCACTATTTCTAAGGAATATAACTGCTATATATTACCAGAGAAAAAAAGCATAGGAATGCCAGGTTGAACCCAGCTCGCTCACCTATATAAGGTGTCGGTATAAAATACTGGGGCGTGATAATTCACAACCAGAGGTCTCGCACTATTTAGATATCTCCTCTTCAAAATCCCCGCCACAGCGAGGTGCCGTTCAACACTACTACCACTAACCCAACCCACACCAGTGACGTCACTCCTTTATAGCACTTGTTGTTATTAAGTCCAAAATGTTTTTTTCTCGTGTTTATCCTTGGATTATCATTATTTTATAATCGATGGCCGATTCCCATGATACCCCATCGAAGTTAAGTACTTTATCCATGAATGTTAGCGAGATTGGGCAGTGTAACCTCTGTTTTTATTAATGGAGAAGTGTTTATATATGGACGGCGTCCCCGTTCTTACCGTTCATGGTTCGGTTCTGCCCTTTTTTCTCGTTAGTTCGTCAGTCATTAATATTTGTTCGAACTTTTAGGAGTTTTTTCCTTACATTTATATAGTACACCGTCTTTATGCTTTCATCTAGCATTAATTTTATGTTATCCTATGATATCAGAGTTAGCGTTTCATCAAGGAGTAGGTTATGTTGGTATGCCTGCATTCGTGCATGTTGGTGGATTGCGTCACCTTTGAGATTGTTTCGCTAGTTCTAGGAAGACGACCATCTCACTTATTATTATTAAACATTTTAGTTTTATTTCGTACGCTCCACCCTAGTTTTACATTTGGTTCGAGTGGGACTCTCGCGTATTTTGTTGTTTTTACTGTTCGATCTACCGCTTCAGTAACTAGGTTGGTACCCCTGCTTTCCATCTGCTGATGGCGTCATGCTCCTCCCTTACCACTCGCCCGAGTCCCTCTCTCGCCATATTATTTCTGAATGCCTAACCTTACTTACGTGATTTTCGCTTTTAATTCATTAATTATTTTTATGTATTTGTGCATTGATATTATATTTATTGCTTTACTCCGTTATGATCATATTTTTGGGATTTTCATGTCATGTTGAGGGGATCTCCTAGTTGGTAGCCCTGTCTACCACTACGCACTGGTGATTCCCCGGTACCATACCCCCCCCCCACAGGTTGGGGAGGCTATTCCATCCCCCCCCCTCCTCCAGTGTACAACCCTTCCTCTCACTCGATGGTTGTTGGTTATGACATACGGGTCAAGTATGCTTGTTCCTCAGTCTTCCCTCAACGTTCCGACATATTGAGGACTGAGTGTACCCACGGGGTGTGACTTAGTCTCATTCATTCATACCGGGCGGTTTCGCCTCCTCCCCTCCCGTCGCCCCGATTGACCATCGGTCGGGGGAGGGGGAGGGCCGGGACCACCGGGGACTATCACACGTGATTAGTCGGTATGACTGCACCTTGGTGTAACTTTTGCTTTTAGCTATGGTTGTAAGAATGAGCACTTATATTAGGAGTGTCCCCACCTACGGTACCTCCTTCTATTATCGTCCGCATAGGACTTATTAATATCCCATATCATTATATTATATTCTACATGAATCATTACCTTCGTCCCGGTACCTCTGGTTGGGTAGTGGGGGTTCCATTGGCTCCCCCGCGCCTCCTCCGTGGTACCCTCCCGTCATCAGACATCGGAGCCTCCGAGCTCTTAAATACAAGATCTGTTGACACTGACACAGTTTTGATTAATATCCTCCCTCCGGGCTCCGGGAGCCCTATTCAATTACAGACATTAGTTTTAGATCATAACTGGAGTTTCCTATTCATGTATTTTAAGGATGTATCTTAGGTTACTTTAAGTTTACTTTAAGTTACTTTTAAGTTTACTTTAAGTTACTTTAAGTTTACTTTACCAACCCTGTTCCCCGGCCCCGGAACTAGTTTTGATTATATTTATTCATCACTGTTTTTTGCATCCCTTTTTATTTTATACCTCCCTGGTAATGACGGGATGGTATATTACTCGCTATGACAATATTATTTCATTGATAATCTTAACTTATTACGGAATTGTTTCAACAATGTCTGTTAATTTTTATAAATTTTTCCCGGTTACTATACCGGTTCGAAATTTTGTTCATAGCCTTTTGTCCCGATTTCATATCGGTCTATTTTAGGAATCCGGAACACCCGGATCTTTTTAGGTTATTAACCTATTATGGGATACTCACGTATCTGTATTTTATTCTATACTTCCCAAGTAGCGACGGGATAGTGTATTTCAAGCTATGACAATATTATTTCTTTGATAACCTTAACTTATTACGGGATTGTTTTAACAATGTCAGTTTATTTATAAGTTTTTCCCCGGTTACTAAACCGGTCCTAGAGTTGTTCATAGCCTTTTGTCCCGGTTTCATATCGGTCTACTTTAAGAACCCGGAACACCTGGATCCTTTTAGGTTACTAACCTATTATGGGACACTCACGTATCTTTATTTTATTCTATACTTCCCAAGTAGCAACGGGATAGTATATTTCTCGCTATGACAATATTTTTTCATTGATAACCTTAACTTATTATGGAATTGTTTTAACAAAGTCAGTTAATTTATGATAAGTTTTTCCCCGGTTACTGTACCGATCTGAATTTTGTTCATAGTCTTTTGTCCCGATTTCATATTGGTCTAATTCAAGAATTCGGAGCATCCGGATCTCTCTAGGTTACTGACCTGCTATGGGATACTTATGTATCTTTATGTTATTCTATACTTCCCCAGTACCGACGGGATAGTATATTTCGCGCTATGACAATATTATTTCATTGATAATCTTCACCTTTTATGGAATTATTTTGACAATGTCAGTTAATTTATGAAAGTTTTCTCCCCGGTTATTATACCGGTCCGAAATTTTGTTCATAGCCTTTTGTCCCGGTTTCATACCGGTCTATTTTAAGAATTCGGAACACCCGGATATTTTTGGGTTACTACCCTACTATGGGACACTGTAGGTGCCCCTGTCGTTACTATCTATAATTATAACTTCGGATATATTATTTTGGGATTTTCATTTTATTTCCTTTGTGATTGATCGATTTAAACATTTATTCTCGATCTATTTATTTTACATTCCCAACGGAGTTACCTTGTTCATTAGTAACGATATATCCTCTTTCGGAGCTCGCAGTCTTCCATGACTTCTACCTTGGCGACTCTTTAGATTTGGGTTGGCGGGTTTGCCTGGAGTGTCAGGGCAAAGAGACCCTGTGTCTCTTCCTTTTAGGGTTTTCAAGGAAGCACGTGGCTGATGTCGGGCCACGTCCCGTTGTCCCTAAAGTTAAAGCTACCTGCCAGCCCTACCAAAGACTCACAGGTCTTCCAAATCACCAAACCAGTTAAGACTTCTCTTGGGCCGAGAGCGAAGCCCGGCCTGAAACCTACGACCCCGGAGGCTCCCTTCGATCCGGCAGCCCTTTCAAGATTGGTGCATGGCCTCTCGTGGCATGGTTAGTTTCAACCTGACCTTTCATTAGAAGAGGCCAGCGACCGATCCCAGGGATGAGGTAGAAATTTATTTCTATTTGAACACGATGTTGTGCTGATATTTATCCATATATATACATATATATATAATTTACGGACCTCTGTAGCTCACTGGCTCAAACCTCGTGTCACATACCGAGTCACCACGATTATAGGATGGAAGATTCCTGGTGCCTCTGTGAACTTGACAATTGAATGGAATTATTGCCCATTAGGGGGAAGTGAGTGCTAAACCAGATAGCCTCATACAGGGTCTCATTTGTTATGGGCTACCTCAACAGCACAATATATCATCCCGGATGCCTCTAGGCTCCCGGAATTCGTCGAAAGCAATCCGTGGAAAGGGGGCCTTGCGCTCTCCCTTCAAAGATGGTATGTTAACCATCGAAGGGTTTAGCACCCGGACTGTAGAAGATTTTGAATTCTACCCGCCGGGTCTACAGTTCCCCTCTCTCTAGTTTCGCATGCCTTACCGAGGAGACACTCGTAAGGTTTGACAAGATCCCCAAAGAAACCAAAATGTACCCAAAGGGGCAGGCTCAGTCCACCTGGGTCCGGCCCTTAAACGAGTGGGAGTGTGTTAACACTACGTTAACACCTCACAAGAGCCCGTACACGATGTTTCTAGTGGAGGAGTAAACCCCTACTCCGTGTGTCACTAAGATATCGGACCTTGCTCGGCAGGCAATAAACGAGGACAAGCCGTTACCGCAGCTGAAGGAAACGCATCCGACCTCCCTCCTGTCCCTGGGGGATCACGATTGCTGGGCTAACGCCCCGGCGACCTTCACATTGGGTAAATTAAGCGCTGACTGTGCTCCCATTCAGTTCAGTGAGTGGCTACCCAGGCTTCCGGAATCTCTGATATGCCTCGAGCTCGAAGCCTGTATGCGCCTGAGTAGACCTATCAACTCGGCTACAATGGCAGAAAAGACCTCTTTAATGTATGAAGAAGAACCACCTTTTAAGGTCTTGACAAAGTCATTTCTTCAAACCTTACTGTCTGATTCCTACGACTTCTTTGCGGCCAGACGTCGTTGCTGTAGGCATGTCTTGTCTGAGGCCACTATCAGACATGAGCCTAACAAGCTCATTAAAGCCCCAGTCTGGAGCTGCTAGGGTCAATCAGAGCCTCAAGGTTCGATGGGCTTAGTCCCCAAGCACAAGTTCGAACCGGCCAGCAACCAATCTCAAGGTAGAAAGAGTCTGAGATCTTTCCATTCCTTCCAAACCGGCAGTCCCAACAGGTGGTTCAAACCATCCCGGTGGCACAAGGGAGTCAACCTTTCACTTCGAAGGGTCAACCCCAACAGCAATACGTGCTGGTTCCTCAGTCCCAAGTAGCAACTACCTCCTATGCTACTTCCCCAGCCCTTAGGCCCACCTTTGAAACTCAGGGTGCTTTCCAGGGTTACCAGCGCCCCAGAGGCGCTAGCTCGAGAGGAACTTTTCGCAACAGCTACTCTCGAGGCCGAGGAGGTAAATCCGCAGCAAATCATTGGGAGTTCTCAGGTAGGGGTAGGACTTTACATCTTCCGGAACCGTTGAACGTTCAACATTTGGGCTTTCAGTATAATTTCCAAAGGTCTGGGGTGGAGTTGGATAGAATGGCCCCCTCCACCAACCAGTTTTCATCAACATCCAACGGAAGAGCTAGTCTTATATGAAAACGATTTATTGCAAAAGGAAGCAATTAAGAAAGTAAATCGTTTGTAATTTCAGGATCACTTGTTCAGCGGGCCAAAGAAAGACTCAGAATAGCGAAGAGTAATCCTAGACCTGTCGCTTCTGAATTCTTACATTTAATGCGACAAGTTTCACATGCTGACCATCTCTCAGGTGCGGACCTTGCTTCTCTGTGGGGCCGTCACCTCCCCTATGGATCTTGCAGACGTTTGCTATCATGTTCCGAAAGCAAGGCATTTTCGTCCGTTTCTAGGCTTCAACTAGGCAAACTGCCTCACAGCAACTACAGAGTGATAATCTCTTACAACAGTTTTGGTTCCAAATCAACTTCGAGAAATCTCGTTTGGTCCCGAGGACAAGTTTCAATGGTTAGGATTCAATGGGTTCTATGCTCCCACACTCTGTCTCCCAACAGCCAAGAGGAACGATATAGCAAAACACAATACGTTTTCTCAAAGACAAATTGTCTTCCAGAAGAAATCAAGAGAGAATCCTGGGTGCCCTCCAGTTTGCCTCAGTAACAGATATACTACTGAAGGCCAGACTGAAAGATATAAGCCGAGTATGGTGCTCCAGGAAAACGAGTAATATCGAGACAAAGGGCTCGACTTCAACCAATTCTGAAGAAAAGACTTCAACCATGGACAAAGGTCAAAATCTGGCAAATCAGTTTCCTTACAATATCCACCCCCAAGCTCGTCATTTACACAGACGCCTCCCTAACAGGCCGGGGGGGGGGGGGGGATACTCTCAGTACACGAAAGTCCTGGGACTGTGGTCAACAATATTCCGCCAACTTCATATCAATGTTTTAGAGGCCATGGCGGTATTTTTGACCTTAAGCAACCGGCTCCAGCCAAAAACCAACATACAGTATCAGGTTTCTTCTAGATAGATAGTGGCGGACGCACTTTCGAGGACAACTCCGCTGGAGTCGGAGTGGTCACTAGACCCAATGTCCTTCAGTTGGATTCTTTCTCAGGTTCCGGATCTCCAGATAGATCTGTTTGCAACAAAGTCCAACTACAACTAGAGTGCTACGTAGCTCCCAGCCCGGATCCTCGGGCTTACGCCACAGGCGCACTATCATTAGTCTGGAACACTTGGGAGAGAATTTACCTATTCCCACCAATAAATCTGTCGGTGAAAGTGTTAGACAAGCTCAGGACTTTCAAAGGCCAAGTTGCTCTAGTAGTCCCCATCTGGCCAAGCACAACGGGTTTCCCCTTCTGGTGGAACTGGGTCTCCACCTCGACAGATCCCCAATCCAATACTAACACAAGCAGTACAACTCGCTGTGTGTTAGCTTCCTCAAATTCAGAATGCCCTACCTTTCTGGACTTTATGAAATTTGCAGCTCAAGAGGTGCAGATATTGATCCTCAAATACGTTATTTTTAGAATCAGATAAGAGGGGATCCACCCTTCGACAGTATGATTCGGCTGTTATAAAACTTGCCAGTTTTTAAGGGACTCAAAGGTTGAGACAATGACTATGAATCTGACAGTAACCTTCTTCAGAATTTTATTTGAATCAGACTTAGCGACTTGTACTATTACCACAAATTAAGTCAGCCTTGAAGGTTTTACAATTGGCTTTAATATTGCCCTTACAGATTCATACTTCTCATCCATCACGAGAACCTGCGCCAGATTGAAACCATCAACTCACCATAGCTCAGTTTCCTGGTTTCTGAATGACGTACTTAAGTTGGCTTCAGACACTCTTAACGAGACTTGCCATTATATTCCATTGGTTAAGAAATCCTTGTTCTTAATGAACCTGACTTCTGGCGCCAGAATATCAGAACTTTCAGCCTTGTCTAGAGATCCAGGTCATATTGAATTTCTCTCGTCAGGGGAAGTACTCCTTTCCCCTGACAAAAGATTTTTAGCGAAAATGAGGACCCCCAGGACAGCCGGTTCCCCTGGAAGATTGTCCCACTTCCGCAGGACCCATCTTTATGTCCAGTAAACACTCTGGAAGCCTACTTAAACATATCTCCCGTTCAGTCCTCGGGGCCCTTACCCATTAGAGAAGGTGAAGAACCATCATCCTGAAAGGACTCAGACAGAAGATTCTGCATTTCATTAACGGGCTACCTAGAATCATTCCCACATCACTCCCTCACGTCCATGATATATGAGCTGTAGCTACCTCAGTTAATTACTATGAACTTCACTGGACTTACTAAATATACAGGCCGGAAGTCTCCAACAGTATTTAAACGCCACTGCTTAAAACCTCTGGAAGCCTTATATTTGCTACAGTGGCAGCAGGGAATGTGATTCCTCCTGAACATAGTGAACCTTAATCAACTATGTCTTGCTATCCTCTTACCTGTTATTTTGGATTTTGTTACTTCCTCAGGTATTGTTCCAAGATTTGGGACCATTTCTCTGGTACTATTTCACTGCGCGGCACAGGTCGGAGCCCAGAAAAGGGATTTTGACGAAGGAAAAATCTATTTCTGGGCGAGAGACCTGTGCCGCCCAGTGAACCCTCCCTTGACTTCCCTCCCAACATGGGCCCCAAACCTTGGGTGCTATGAGGAGTGACGTCACTGGTGTGGGTTGGGTTAGTGGTAGTAGTGTTGAACGGCACCTCGCTGTGGCGGGGATTTTGAAGAGGAGATATCTAAATAGTGCGAGACCTCTGGTTGTGAATTATCACGCCCCAGTATTTTATACCGACACCTTATATAGGTGAGCGAGCTGGGTTCAACCTGGCATTCCTATGCTTTTTTTCTCTGGTAATATATAGCAGTTATATTCCTTAGAAATAGTGCTCTCTAGGAGTATTTCACTGGGCGGCACAGGTCTCTCGCCCAGAAATAGATTTTTCCTTCGTCAAAATCCCTTAATTGACCCACCCTTCCTCCCCATAGAGAACCAGTGGACCGAGGAAAAAATTGAGGTGGTGTTGACAAGAAGTACTGGAGTACCTGACCACAGATGGCGCTTTTGTGTACACCCCCACCTGTATAGCGATCGCTGGCGTATCCCGACCGTAGATTTCTGTCGGGCAACAGAGTTGACAGCTACATGATTATCGGGTAAGTATATTCAAAAAATTTATTTTACTAATGAAAATAACATTTTCAAATTCTATCGCATCCCTTGATAATATTACTAAGATTTCGGGTTACTACCTTATATGGACCTGATATAGGCCTAGACCTCCAATGATATGATGAGGTTCTTTTTAAAGAAAGTAATTTTTTTGCCAGATTTGAATTTTTTCATTATGGTAGAAAAATAAACCCTAAAAATCATGGAAAAAATTAAGAAAAAAAATAAGAAAAAAAAATTTGGAAAAAGGGCTTCATTTTATTGTTTTATAATGTATTTCTAAGTTATACAGTATACCAAATTTCAATGCTATATCTTTAAAACTAAGGGAGACTATTGAATTTGAAGGTCAATAAGTATTGTTTTGAGATACGGGTGTTCAAAGTTTTTCTTTGTATTTTTACAAAGACAATATTAATAAATCCTGATTGTTATGAAATTTATGTTCTTTTTTGGGTATTAATAAAAGAAAACAAAGTTATTTATCATAATTTAATTATAAATGAAGATCCTTTTGCTCAGTATCTTGCTTTTGGCTCCTGTGAGGCAAGGCAGCCGCTCCTCTATCCACAACACTCTCTCTCTCTACATTACCAATATTACCCTCTTCTGAACTCTTAATAGAGCAAATATTTTTCATCCTTATGTTAGCAACATGTTGAAATTGTTTTTTTCCGCTTTGAGATGAAAAGATTCTGGCCAAAAACGAGAAAAATAAACGTATAAATGAGTTAATGTCAGAGGACTTTCAAAGTTTTTCTTTGTATTTTTACAAAGACAATATTAATAAATCCTGATTATTATGAATTTGTTTCTTTTTGGATATTGATAAATGAAAACAAAGTTATTTATCATAATTTACCTATAAACAAAGATCCTTATGCTCAATATCTTGCTTTTGCTTGTATCAGGCAAGGGCGTCGCTTCTCCGTCCACACAATTTCTCTCTCTCTCTCTCTCTCTCTCTCTCTCTCTCCTCTCCTCTCTCCTCTCTCTCTCTCTCTCTCTCTCTCTCTCTCTCTCTCTCTCTCTCTCTCTGAACTCTTGAAAGAGCAAATTTTCTTCTTTATGTTAGCAAGATGTTGAAATTGTCTTTCCTCTTTGAAATGATAAAAATCTTGCCGAAAACGAGAAAAACGAACGTAAAAATGAGTGAATGTCAGAGGTCAAACTCAGGCATGTACTCTCTCTTAGGTTTGTGGTAGGACTGAAGGTTGAAAATATCATCTGCGACTCGTGGAAGTTATACAGATGCCATTGTTCACAATTTCTTTTACATTAAAACGTAATAATAATCAAAATTTACGATAACTGAAGAAATCCTGGATTTTCTTGTAGGGAACAATGTTTATGGTTTATTGAGTTACTTCTACTAATTACCCTGTAAATATGAAAGTAAGAGAAATTTTGACAAAATATTTCATGTACGCATTCTCCATTGCCATACGAAGGAACAGTGAATTTTTTCAGGATTTTGTGTTTTTCTTCCTACACCCCCATATATTGGCATTCCGGCCAGCCCCCTTTATGGGGTTTACTATTGTACATGAATTTTTTTCTACATAAAGGGGCTTTGAACCAATTTCAGAGGTATACATAGGTGAACACTGTTGAGATTTTGAGTGATTGGGATTTCGAATAATGCAAACACTTTTTGTGTACTGTAAAATTTTTTCTTGTGAGAGTGCAGCCTTTTGGTAACTTTTAACTTTATTTTCAATAGTCAGAGGTCTATAAACTTAAAGTTGCTAGCAAAACTTAAAGTGAAATTCAAAGAATGGAATGGAAACTTATTCCTGAAGTTCTTAATTTACATTACAATAGGTCATAACCTAAGGCATAGGCCAGACACAATTTTAATGTAGCATTCAAATGACTGTTGGTGGCATGTGAACAGACAACAGAACTAAAGTATATAAGAGTACAGTGTTTTGTATCTCTTATTGTAAATTAATGATACTCGAGTTACACACTGTCTCATTTCTAAAGTTTTTTCATTGTATTGTTAAGCTAATTTTAGTTATCTATTTGTTTTCATATTTTTAGACTCAAACTTTGTTCTTCAAATGACAGGTCTGTTGCATCTTTGTTACAAGAGCTCAATTCTCACTCTTTTCCTTTTCTGAAATTTATACTCTTAAGCAAGAAAAGGGTATTACACCACTGTACTTGTAAAATTGTGCTATGCATTATTACTGATTTTTTTACCCTTTTTAATTATCATATTCATCTTTCAGTGGCTAAAACAGCAAATTATGCTGTGGTTATGGCTCAGCTTTACACAAAAGGAATTTGCCATGGTGTCCATGGATTCATTGTTCAACTCCGGGATGAAGATACTCATAAGAGTATGCCAGGTATGTAATATATTCTTATTATTCTATAGATATTTGTACTTCAGATGATATAATATTTTGATGTCGCTCTACTGTAATAAACAAGGTGCGATAATTGTCGGGTGATATTGAGTTCATGAACATTCTTTTTTATTTCTGCGAGTATACAAACATTTTGTTCTTTGAAGTAGGGAAAGGCCTTCAGCGGAGCTGGGGCAGCCATTGACATTGTTAACAAGGTATAGTGGAACCTCTAACATACGATTGTTCCAACATCCGAAATAAAATTTGATCAAATTTTCGTCTCGAAACCCGAAGTGATGCTCCAACATCCGACGTAGATCTTGTTTACGCCGGTAGACGGCAGCACGTCAGAGGGACGCCATTGAGCGTCGAGTCGGTCAGTTCTCGGTTCTCGTGCGCATCGTGTGGTTGTCCTCTGTTCGGTCTGTTATCAACAGTGCTTATTATTTTTCTTTTCTCACGTTTCATTTTTTATTTTACGTATAATCATTGGTCCTATCAAGCTTAGTTTCGATACAGGTATTAGTAGTGGTGAGAAGAGGAAGAAGGTAATGCTTTCGTTAGAATTGAAGCAAGAAATTATAGAAAAACATGAGCCCAGTGTGCGTGTGAGTGATCTGGCTAAACAATATGGCCGGAATATGTCTACGATCTTGACGATCATCAAGCAGAAGGAAGCCATTAAAGCAGTCAAACCATAGAAGAGGATCAAAGTGAAGCAAAGAAAACTAGGATTGAGAGAGAGAGAGAGGAGAGAGAGAGAGAGAGAGAGAGAGAGAGAGAGAGAGAGAGAGAGAGAGAGAGAGAGAGAGAGAGAGATATGATGATTATTGTTGAGCATGCAATAAAAGAAGCTGAATAAGTGAATCCTTAAAAGAAGTTTTAAAAAGTTATCAATAATCTCTCTCTCTCTCTCTCTCTCTCTCTCTCTCTCTCTCTCTCTCTCTCTCTCTCTCTCTCTCTCTCTCTCTCAGAATACTATTTGAAGGCAGGCAAATCTAGTGAGTTTATCTGGTCTTTAATGAGAGAGAGAGAGAGAGAGAGAGAGAGAGAGAGAGAGAGAGAGAGATATTTTAACGATAACTTTTTAAAACTTAGATATTAACGATAACTTTTTAAAACTTATTTTAAGGATTCACTTATTCAGCTTGTTTTATTGCATGCTCGGCAATAAACATCATCTTCATCTCTCTCTCTCTCTCTCTCTCTCTCTCTCTCTCTCTCTCTCTCTCTCTCTCTCTCTCTCTCTCTCTCTCTCTCTCAGTGTTCTTTTATTACAAAGAAGTGTCATATCTAAGTGATGAAAATTAAAAATCAAAAAGAAAAAAAAAATGTAAATATATTATATATAAAAATAAAGAAAAAAAAAAGCCAAGTTAGGTTAAAGTTCACGTAGTGTAAGTTAGAGTAAATTACGGTACGTTATTGTAGTCACCATCTCTATCTCCTTGCCGACCGTCCGTCTCCTCCTGCGTAGCAAATCCTACACCTGCGTTGGCCTGTGTGTAAGGTAAAGTGACAATAAAAACCCCTTTTTTCAATATTTAACTTAGCCGGTGATTATAATAGCTGCAACTCTGTTGCTCGACAGAAAACTCTAAAGTAAAATTCGCCAGCGATCGCTACACAGGTAGCGGGTGTACCCAACAGCGCCATCTGTCGTCCAGATACCCAGTACTCAATGTAAACAAAGAACTCAATTTTCTCTCTGTCGTGCTACCGACAAGACGTGCTTATTCGCTGTTGCTAAACTGGATTTGTTTTCACAACTAATTGGTGAAGTACACTATTCTAGTTTTGAGCTTTCGCTGTGCAGGCTTTCTCTTCGCAATTCCTTGAACTCTTTTTGATTACGGATTCTTTGTTGATGACTTTTTGATAGTTTTTGAATTCCCCTTTGACCAATTCAAAATGGCTGACCCTTCACAAGTCCCAAAATTTAGGAAGTGCAATGCTAGGGACTGTTCAAGGCGTCTTCCGAAGGCCTCTATCGACCCTCACACTGTTTGTTCCAATTGTCGGGATAAAACCTGTCAATTGGAAGATCGATGTGAGGAGTGCGTTGGGCTTTCGGAATTCGATTTTATCGAATTCCAAAAGTATACACGTAGGCTGGAGAGAGATAGAGTTAGGAGAAGTTCCTCTCGTTCTATTGACATTTCCTCTCCTCATGCCCCTCAACCTATTCCTTCCCCTGTAGTGGTTGCTCCTAACCCCCCTTCTGGCACTCAGGAACCTTCGATGGCTGATATGATGCGTGCCATCCAAGCTCTGGGTGAGAGAGTTGAGTCACTGGCTAGTGACCGTAACCAGCTCATGGCGGATGTGAAGGAGCTGAAGTGTAAAAGTGCAGTGGGAAGTGTTAAAGTGAGTGATAGTGTTGTGGATAGTGTTGCGCTTGAGGGTTCGTCTGTTCGTGCCTGTCGTCCTCCTAGTCCGGGACCTCTTGCAAGCTCCCAAGTCCAGGGGAGAAGCAATGTCGTACGACAAATGGGTTCGAGAGGCTTTAATCAGCGAACAGACGTTCCCTCCGTGGTATCGGGCGTATCTACCCAAGATCGCCCCTGCCTAACAAAGACGAGAGAGCCCATTTATACCTCGTCTTCGGAAGGTGTTTCTCGCAAGAAACCATGGACCAAGGTCTCACGACCGTTAAAGCGCAAGTCGGTCCCTTCCGCGCAAGTCCAACGGCCCAGCTGTAGCCACTGGGTCAGTTCGGACTCGCTGCAGTCATCCGATGACTGCTCACCTCCTAAGAGAGGCAAAGCGGTACCGCTTCAGACAGTTACACCGTCTGTCGCCGCACCTGCTCCTGTAGACCCTAAGTGGTCTTTACTGCAAGACATGCAGTCTCAACTAACGTCGCTTATGCAGGACTTTCGTGCGGAGAAGGTTGCTGCCGCACCAGCTAGTGCTGCTCCTTGCCTACAACCACCCACACGCTCGGTTGTGCGTCCTGGGGACGCTGAGGTAACCTTCTCACGCACTCCAGTTGAGAGAGTTCCGCCACCCGTGCGTTCCAGTGTGATCTGCCAGCCGCATGTTGACGTTCAGCGACGCACGGAGGTTTCCGTTGACGTTCGTGAGGTTCAACAACCGTCAGAGTTGTTTTGTTTTGACGCGGTTCGTCAACCTCCTCAACCCAGTGTGGTTGCCACTGCTCACCCACATCAGTCTAGACAGTCTGGAGTAGACGCTGTGCGTCCCCGCGCTGCTATGGTTGTTGCCAGCTCACAGACTGGGCAACAGTTCCATGACGCTGCGTCCGGCTCAGTCACGCATTCACCCGTGCGACCGGACTCAGCTAACCAGCCGTTACCCACTCCGTTGCCGCTTCCTCCTCAATACTCGGATGAGGGACTTTCTGATGATGATGGTGCTGCACACGTAGATGAACCGCTTTCAGAACTGGACGAGCCTAAGTCTACGCAACCCTCTTTGGACTTTAGGAAAGTTTTGGCCCTGTTCAAAGAGATGTTTCCGGACCAGTTTGTGTCTGTGGCTCCGCGCTCTCCTCCGTCAGAGTTTGTGTTAGGCATGCCGTCAACCACTCCTGCCTTTACTAGACTCGTCCTCGCACGCTCGTCCAAGAGAGCTTTACGAGTGATAGGAGAATGGATGCAGTCCAAAAAGAGCTTAGGAAAGACAGCCTTTACGTTTCCCCCTGCTAGACTCTCTTCTAGATCGAGCGTCTGGTATGCCACGGGAGAAGTTCTCGGCTTGGGAGTTCCTGCCTCTGCCCTGGGCGACTTCTCAAGTCTTGTAGACTCTCCCCGTCGGCTAGCCATGAGACGCTCAAAGATATGTTGGTCATCTTCGGACCTGGACCACCTTTTGAAAGGTATATTTAGAGCCTTCGAGAATTTTAACTTTTTAGACTGGTGTCTAGGAGCTCTAAGCAGAAAGATCTCTCCGACAGAGAAGGAGACTTCCTTGCTCATCATGTCCTGCATGGACAAGGCCGTACGTGACGGTCTAATGAGCTTGCTGCATCTTTTGTGTCCGGAGTCCTTAAGAAGCGTGAGAACCTATGCTCATTCCTTTCAGCTGGAGTTACACCATGCCAGAGATCCGAACTTCTGTTTGCTCCTCTTTCCAAGTGCCTTTTTCCAGAGGACCTGATTAAGGAGATTGCCGCTTCTTTGATACAGAAGGATACTCACGATCTTGTTGCGTCCTCTGCTCGCAAAGCCACCCCTTTGCCTACCTTGTCAGCTAGACCAAGGATGGACACTCCAGCGTCCCGTTTTATTCCGCCCTTTCGTGGCAGAGCCTCCAGCAGAGGAGGTGCTCGTGCCGAAGGGAGACGTGGAAAGAAGAAAGGAACCAGGTCCTTTAAGGGCAGAGTCTGACTGCCAGCTTCTTCAGACAGCAGTGGGAGCCAGACTCAAGAACTTCTGGCAGACCTGGGAAAAGAGAGGCGCAGATGCACAATCTGTGAAGTTGCTCAGAGAGGGGTACAAGATCCCGTTTGTACGAAAACCCCCTCTAGCAACGTCTCCCATCGATCTCTCTCCCAGGTACAGAGAGGAAGACAAGAGACGAGCATTGAAACAGGAAGTGTCTCTCTTACTAGAGAAGGGAGCGGTAGTCAAAGTCCTGGACCATCAAACCCCGGGATTCTACAACCGTATCTTCTTGGTGTCAAAGAAGACAGGAGGGTGGAGGCCGGTGCTAGACGTCAGTGCGCTGAATGTCTTTGTCGCAAAGCAGACGTTCTCCATGGAGACCACAAAGTCGGTTCTAGCAGCGGTCAGAAGGGAAGACTGGATGGTCTCGTTAGACCTAAGGGACGCCTACTTCCACGTCCCCATCCACCCGGACTCCCAACCTTTTCTAAGATTCGTTTTCGAAAAGGTTGTCTACCAGTTTCAAGCCCTGTGCTTTGGCCTAAGCACAGCTCCTCTTGTGTTTACGAGGCTGATGAGGAATGTAGCCAAATTCCTTCATTTAGCGGACATCCGAGCCTCCCTCTATTTGGAAGACTGGCTTCTCAGAGCTTCTTCCAGTCGTCGCTGTCTGAAGGATCTAAAGTGGACTCTAGATCTGACCAAGGAATTGGGTCTCCTTGTCAATATGGAAAAGTCACAAGTGGTCCCATCCCAAACTATTGTATATTTAGGGATGGAGATTCACAGTCTAGCTTTTCGGGCTTTTCCGTCGGCCCCCAGAACAAGCCAAGGCCAGTTATGCATCCAGAACATGCTGAAGAAGGAACGATGTTCAGTCAGGAAGTGGATGAGTCTGATAGGGACGCTATCATCCCTGGAACAGTTCGTGTCATTAGGAAGACTACACCTCCGTCCTCTTCAATATCACCTAGCATTTCACTGGAAAAAGGACAAGACGCTAGAAGCGGTCTCGATCCCCATTTCCGAGAAGATGAAGTCTTGCCTGACATGGTGGAAGAACAGTATCAGCCTCAGAGAGGGTCTGCCCCTGGCTGTTCAGACTCCCAACCACGATCTCTTCTCGGACGCATCGGACGTAGGCTGGGGCGCGACATTAGACGGTCGGGAATGCTCGGGAATATGGAACTCGAGTCAAAGGACAATGCATATCAACTGCAAGGAGCTACTGGCAGTACATCTGGCCTTGAAAAGCTTCAAGTCTCTCCTTCAAGGCAAAGTGGTGGAGGTGAACTTGGACAACACCACGGCTTTGGCGTACATCTCCAAGCAAGGTGGGACCCACTCACTGATGTTGTACGAGATCGCAAGGGACCTCCTCACCTGGTCAAAAGGTCTAAACATTTCGCTAGTAACGAGGTTCATCCAAGGCAACTTGAATGTCATGGCAGATTGTCTCAGTCGGAAGGGACAAATCATTCCAACAGAATGGACCCTCCACAAGGATGTATGCAAGAGACTTTGGGCCACCTGGGGCCAGCCAACCATAGATCTCTTCTCAACCTCGATGACCAAGAGGCTCCCAATATATTGCTCACCAATCCCGGACCCAGCAGCAGTTCATATAGATGCCTTTCTCCTAGATTGGTCACATCTAGACCTATATGCATTCCCTCCGTTCAAGATTGTCAACAAGGTACTGCAGAAGTTCGCCTCTCACGAAGGGACAAGGTTGACGCTAGTTGCTCCCCTCTGGCCCGCGAGAGAATGGTTCACCGAGGTACTTCGATGGCTAGTGGACGTTCCCAGAACTCTTCCTCTAAGGGTGGACCTGCTACCTCAGCCACACGTAAAGAAGGTACACCAAGGCCTCCACGCTCTTCGTCTGACTGCCTTCAGACTATTGAAAGACTCTCGAGAGCTAGAGGCTTTTCGAAGGAGGCAGCCAGAGCGATTGCTAGAGCAAGGAGAACATCCACCCTTAGAGTCTACCAATCGAAGTGGGAAGTCTTCCGAAACTGGTGCAAGTCAGTATCTGTATCCTCGACCAGTACCTCTGTAACTCAAATAGCTGACTTCCTCTTATACCTGAGGAAAGAACGATCTCTTTCAGCTCCCACTATCAAGGGTTACAGAAGCATGTTGGCATCAGTCTTCCGTCACAGAGGCTTAGATCTTTCCAACAATAAAGATCTACAGGACCTCCTTAAGTCTTTTGAGACCACGAAGGAGCTTCGTTTGGTTACACCTGGTTGGAATTTAGACGTGGTACTAAGATTCCTCATGTCAGACAGGTTCGAGCCGCTACAATCAGCCTCCCTAAAAGATCTCACCTTAAAGACACTTTTCCTGGTATGCTTAGCCACAGCTAAAAGGGTCAGTGAGATTTATGCCTTCAGCAAGAACATCGGATTTTCATCTGAAACGGCTACATGTTCTCTACAACTTGGTTTTCTAGCCAAAAACGAGCTGCCTTCTCGACCTTGGCCGAAATCGTTCGATATTCCAAGCTTATCGAATATGGTTGGAAATGAACTAGAAAGAGTCTTATGCCCTGTGAGAGCTCTTAAGTTCTATTTAAAACGAACTAAACCTTTACGAGGCCTGTCTGAAGCTTTATGGTGTTCAGTTAAGAAACCATCTTTGCCTATGTCAAAGAATGCTTTATCCTATTTTATCAGACTGTTAATACGAGAAGCTCATTCCCATCTGAGTGAGGAAGACCAAGCTTTGCTGAAGGTAAGGACACACGAAGTTAGAGCTGTCGCAACTTCCGTGGCCTTTAAACAAAATAGATCTCTGCGAAGTATAATGGACGCAACCTATTGGAGAAGCAAGTCAGTGTTCGCGTCTTTTTATCTTAAGGATGTCCAGTCTCTTTACGAGGACTGCTACACTCTGGGACCATTCGTAGCAGCGAGTGCAGTAGTGGGTGAGGGCTCAACCACTACAATTCCCTAATTCCATAACCTTTTTAATCTTTCTCTTGAAATGTTTTTATTGTTGTTTTTGGGTTGTCCGGAAGGCTAAGAAGCCTTTCGCATCCTGGTTGATTTGGCGGGTGGTCAAAGTCATTTCTTGAGAAGCGCCTAGATTAGGGGTTTTGATGAGGTCCTGTTGTATGGGTTGCAACCCTTGATACTTCAGATCCTAGGGGTCGCTCAGCATCCTAAGAGGATCGCGAGGCTCCGTAAGGAAGACGTACAGTACTTAAAAAGGCAGAGTACTGTAATTGTTCAAGTCGACTTCCTTACCAGGTACCTATTTATTTTGTTTTTGTTATTTTGATAACTTCTAAAATGAAATAAAAAATTCTTAGCTCATAATAATGTAAACATATTTTGCTGGTCTCTACCCACCCCCCTGGGTGTGAATCAGCTATTATAATCACCGGCTAAGTTAAATATTGAAAAATGTTATTATGATAATAAAATAAATTTTTGAATATACTTACCCGGTGATTATCAATTAAAGGACCCTCCCTTCCTCCCCAATAGAGACGCTGTGGACCGAGGAGAAAATTGAGTTCTTTGTTTACATTGAGTACTGGGTATCTGGACGACAGATGGCGCTGTTGGGTACACCCGCTACCTGTGTAGCGATCGCTGGCGAATTTTACCTTAGAGTTTTCTGTCGAGCAACAGAGTTGCAGCTATTATAATCACCGGGTAAATATATTCAAAAATTTATTTTATTATCAAAATAACATTTTTATTTATTATTTCTTTATAATTATTCTTTTTTACATCTTTCTTATATAATGCAATTGTATTATTGTTATGTGTAATTATGTGTAGTAATTTATTAAGGGGCTATCATAGGTTTTTGGGCTGTAGAACGAATTATACAAATTACAGTGTATTCTTATGGGAATATTTGCTCCAACATAGAATTGTTTTAACATACGAAGCAGATCCCGGAACGAATTAAGATCGTATGTAGAGGTTCATCTGTAGTTAGCAACAGGCGGTGAGCACAGGCGACCCTTCAGGGTGCCCCTGAAGGGTTGAGAGCTTCTGTGTAGCTGTCATAGTCTAGATCGAGTTGGTGATCAGATTTGGGAACACACTTACTTCCAGCTGGCTAACAAGATCTTCCCCCACCCTTCGGGGCAGTGAGGAACTATGTTGGAATGCTTCGGTGTGGAGGTCCATGTTACATTACTGAGGAGTCACATGTAGGTGGTGATGAAGATTGGAGTTCTGATTTATAGGATTCACTGATCGACCTCACAGTCTCTAGCTCTTCGTGGAAGTCTATGGTCAAACCTACGGGTACTGCTATACCTTCCGTAGGTTTTGAAGAAAATTGCCTTGACTTTCTCTAGACCCCAATCAGGACCACTGAAACTTCTTCCACTTGTAAGGATCCTGTGAATGTACAACCCTTTCAAGACTCTCAATCTGACCAGTTCAGGAAGGGAGGCAGAGGGGGATGCTTATGTTGCAGTCCCCATCTCTACTGCTGCTGTGAGTAGGGGGATTCCTGGCATGCCATTCGACAACCTGGCAGAGGAGGGGATAAAGAAGCCTACAGAGCAGATACAAATAAATCGTTGGAGGAGTTTTGAAGATATTTGAGTATTAACAGTTTTCAAGTCAACAGATGCTCTTTGTTCTTTGGCTTGCAGTCCTGTTAAAAGCTGTATTCAGAATCATCCGCATTGTTTATTCTGTTATAGGATAACTGGTTGTAACTGCCTTTTAATACTGTCCGGAAGCTTGCATTTTCATATACTGTAGGTTATCATCTTTAAATATTCTCTACTCACGAGTACTGTATAGTGTGTTAAATAGTGATGAAAATGTCCAATGTGTGGACAGTTTTGTTATTTTTTGTTTTTTTCCTATAATTTTTTAACCTAGTTATTGTGGGACTAAAGTGAAGAGGGATAATGTACTAGTTTTTTCCTTACAATACAAATTTAGTTATAAGAATTGAAATTGTCCTTTATTATTGGGTATTGTCAATCTAGTTATTTGATTAATTTTTCTTTTTAAATCTGTATTTTTTATAATCCTCTTTCAATACGCTTCCTCACCTAAGATATTTCCTGTTCCAGCCTGAAGTTTTTTTCCCCTTTTAATATTATTTTTTCCACTCCTAATGTCTGTAATGTTCAAATAACTTGAAATATAGATCCTGCTATTTATATTGGACTCCATACATGCCAGTAATAAGTGAAATGGCATCCCTCTAGAATAATATTAAAGAACTACAGTTCTAGCAGTGTCCCCTTGCCCAGGATAAAATCAAGGGGTGGTGCCCTGTGCCCAGTTCATCGTTCATTGTTTACTTTTTTGCCCAGATTTCTGGGTATTCCACCATTTTATCTTTTTGTGTAGTGAACGTTGAAGTGTGGTTGGCATTTGGATACTAGGCAGTCTGTGGGCTACATCTGGGTGCAGTCCGCAAACCACTACATAAGTTTTGGTGCACAAACCTGGAAAACACCTACGTTTAGATGTGGCATCGTCATCGTCCAAGGGTCGAAAGGCTAAGAGGAGCCTTATTCGGGATGTGGAGGGCCTCATCTCAATTGTCAATGACCTGTCAACTTAGTTAAAGTTGCTGACATTTCAGGTGGCAGCGCTGACGAACGTTGTGGTTACAACCACCATGACCACCAGTGTTCCTTTTACGTTCCCGGCTTGGCCAAATGTCAATGGTCTGGCCATTCCTGTAACTGGAGAGGGGCTGGTGATTGGAGGTCTCCAGGCCCCTCCAGGGGTTTCACCGGTACTTCCACCTGTACCAGGCATCTGGGAGTATCCTGCTTGGTGTGGACCTCTTGCCTTCTCGCCTGTTCCAGCAACTAACCTCTTTAGTCTGCGAGGGACTTCGGCAAGTAGACTAGGGAGAAGTTCCTGGTTAATCCGGCTGAAGCCAGTAGTTCAGAAAAGACTCAAGTATCTACAGCTGAGGCAGTTCATGCCATAACAGGGGCCATCCCAAAGCACAGACGCCAGGCCAAGGACACTTCTGGTGACACTTTCAGCTCCTGTCCCAGTGTTAACTCAGACGACGCTGTCTCCACCAACCATGTTCAGTCCCTCCGGTCTGTCTGATCTACTCAAGACCCTCGACCCCAGGAAGAGCCCCAAGCCCTGTATCTTCCAGCTAGAAACTGGCCAGAGTTTTATCCGATTCCTGAGGAATTTTGAGGCCTACTTCATCAGTAGGTATACCACAGGAAGCTCTGGCCAGTGGACCGCTGATCTGGGAAGGTTCCCGAAGAGGGAAATAAAGGAGGCTTTCTAGGCAATAGGGGGTCCCGAGATCTTATGCCCTGACATGAAGGAACGCCTCCATGACTGGTGCCAAGAAGCCCGAGAGAGGTGTAATGCAAGGAGTAAAGCCCCTTTCAGCAGTATCACCTGTGGAGAGGGCGAACTGCTGAAGACTTAGGCCGTACGGTTGGCCTCCTTGTACAGGTCTGCATATTTTCAGCGTAGCTTGAACCGGAGAGAGCCGAGGCAAAAGCTCCTCAGAATGGTTCCAAGCAAATCTGCTAGTTGGCTGGAGCAGTCTCTGGCCACTATCAATGTCTCTGCTGGCCATTAGGCCCTACACCTGTTAAGTGTACTCGATGAGGCATCCCGTCAGTGAAGCCAGAAGGCAGAGGACTTGGCCATTAGTCGTATGGAACAGACATGGCACTGCTTGTATGCCAACAGGGTTGCCATGGCTGCCCCCAACCATTCACCTGCACCTGACCGAGTGTATCCACACACTCCTCCTCGACCTGTCCCCAAACCTGCATCTGTGGGTGTGCACCTGCCACCACCTCGCACTCCGGAGAGTTTTCCTCAGTTTCTGATGAGGTACTGTCCTTGGTGCAAGAAACCAAGGCACCTTGTGGACTAGTGTTGCATACGCTTCAACCTGTGCCTACGCTGTGACTCGGACAACCACCATGTTGCTTAGTGTGGGCAACAGTTGCCACCGATGCACAGAACACCTATCCAAAAAACATCTACTGCCCGCAGCCCTGGGAGGGAGACCACCTTCATCCAGACTCCTTTAAGGTGGAGGGCAGCACCGGTGAACGCTACTCCGACCCCGTTGTCCTACTCAGTATCAACCAGTAGCAGGAAGAGCCTAAGTGGAAGCAAGTCCAGTGCTTCTTCTCGGACTGTTGAGAAGAAGAAGAAGAAGAAGAAGAAGAAGAAGAAGTAATAGTAGTAGTAGTAGTAGTAGTAGTAGTAGTAGTAGTAGTAGTAGTAGTAGTAGTAGTAGTAGTAGTAGTAGTAGTCATCAAGAACAGAGGAGTATCATAGGGCATTAAACACAAGACCTTCGATATAGAAGATGGGGCTACATTTAAGAAGGGTGTGAGTGCTAGGAAGCATGCTACTAGTATTCCGGTGACAGCTTCGGATATCTTGATTTCCAAGGTAACCCCTCAACCTGATAAGGTCATTGCACATCCAATGACTTTCAGGATTGGCCAGTGATAACCTGTCCTCGACACTGTCCAGAGCTTCTCCAACCCACAACTCCAGGGAGGAAGCAGGAACTTAGGCTGTATTGAAAACCTTTCGTAGAATTAACCTGACGCATTTGGCGCAAGGTAAGTGAGGCAAAGAGGGCAGCTGACCTGAGGTGGGGTCAGGGATTGGGTCATTCATATGAGGAAAATTAGAAGTTTTAGAAAGAGAAGAGAGTAAGGAAGGCTGGTTCAAGAATTGAAGAGACAGTGAAAGATGGAAATGGAAGGTTGTTAAAAGGAGAGGAGGCAAGGAAAAGGTGTGCGGAATATTTTGAAAGTTTACTGAATGTTGAGGATAATAGGGAGGCAGATATAATTGCTGTTGCAGGTGTTGTGGTGCCAGTGATGGGAAATGAGAATGAGAGAGAGATTACAAGAGAGGAAGTGAGGAGAGCACTAGATGAAACAAGAGTAGGAAAAGCATCTGGTATGGATGGTGTGAGAGCTGAGATGTTGAAGGAAGGGGGTGTGACTGTACTTGAATGGTTGGTGAGATTGTTTAATATGTGTTTTGTGTTGTCAATGGTACCAGTAAATTGGGTTTGTGCGTGTATTGTACCACTATATAAGGGTAAGGGAGATGTGCATGAGTGTTGTAATTCAAGGGGTATTAGTTTGTTGAGTGTAGTTGGAAAAGTGTATGGTAGAGTACTGATTAATAGGATTAAGGATAAAACAGAGAATGCAATCTTAGAAGTACAGGGTGGTTTTAGAAGAGGTAGGGGTTGTATGAATCAGATTTTTACAATTAGGCAGATATGCGAGAAATATTTAGCAAAAGGTAAGGTGTATGTTGCGTTTACGGATCTGGAGAAAGCGTATGATAGAGTTGATAGGGAAGCAATGTGGAATGTGATGAGGTAATATGGAGTTGGTGGAAGGTTGTTACAAGCAGTGAAAAGTTTCTACAAAGGTAGTAAAGCATGTGTTAGGATAGGAAATGAAGTGAGTGATTGGTTTCCGGTGAGAGTGGGACTGAGACAGGGATATATGATGTTGCCGTGGTTGTTTAACTTGTATGTTGATGGAGTGGTGAGATAGGTGAATGCTCGAGTACTTGGACGAGGATTGAAACTGGTAGACGAGAATGACCATGAATGGGAGATAAATCAGTTGTTGTTTGCGGATGATACTGTACTGGTTGCAGACGAGGAAGAGAAGCTTGGCCGATTAGTGACAGAATTTGGAAGGGTTTATGAGAGAAGGAAGTTGAGAGTTAATGTGGGTAAGAGTAAGGTTATGAGATGTTCGGGAAGGGAAGGTGGTGCGAGGTTGAATGTCATGTTGAATGGAGAGTTACTTGAGGAGGTGGATCAGTTTAAGTACTTGGGGTCTGTTGTTGCAGCAAATGGTGGAGTGGAAGCAGATGTACATCAGAGAGTGAATGAAGGTTGCAAAGTGTTGGGGGCAGTTAAGGGAGTAGTAAAAAATAGAGGGTTGGGCATGAATGTAAAGAGAGTTCTGTATGAGAAAGTGATTGTACCAACTGTGATGTATGGATCGGAGTTGTGGGGAATGAAAGTCACGGAGAGACAGAAATTGAATGTGTTTGAGATAAAGTGTCTAAGGACTATGGCTGGTGTATCTCGAGTAGATAGGGTTAGGAACGAAGTAGTAAGGGTGAGAACGGGTGTAAGAAATGAGTTAGCAGCTAGAGTGGATATGAATGTGTTGAGGTGGTTTGGCCATGTTGAGAGAATGGAAAATGGCTGTCTGCTAAAGAAGGTGATGAATGCAAGAGTTGATGGGAGAAGTACAAGAGGAAGGCCAAGGTTTGGGTGGATGGATGGAGTGAAGAAAGCTCTGGGTGATAGGAGAATAGATGTGAGAGAGGCAAGAGCGTGTGCTAGAAATAGGAATGAATGGCGAGCGATTGTGACGCAGTTCCGGTAGGCCTTGCTGCTTCCTCCGGTGGCTTGGATGACCGCGGAGGTAGCAGCAGTAGGGGATTCAGCGTTATGAAGCTTCATCTGTGGTGGATAACGGGGGAAGGTGGTCTGTGTCACCCTAGCAGTACCAGCCGAACTCGGTTGAGTCCCTTGTCAGACTGGGAGGAATGTAGAGAGGAGAGGTCCCCGCTTTTGTTTCATTTGTTTGATGTCGGCTACCCCCAAAAATTGGGGGAAGTGCCTTGGTATATGTATGTATGTATTTGGCTACTACAATATATCACTTATGGTTGTCCCAGTGACCATGTCGGAGTTTCCAACGGGAGCGCTGGACGCTCTCATTGACTCCGGAGCTGAGGTCAACCTCCTGTCATCGAGTGTAGTGCAGGATTACCAGCTGCAGATAATACCCGACACCATTGGTCTGAAGGTTTAGGGCAAACAGGACCTAAGACCTTAGGTGCTGTACTGTTGACCCCTATACTGCATGGAATGACATTTACCCCGAATGTGTTCCATGTAGCGCCTTCAGGGACTATGGCTGAGCACGTAGTGCTTGGTTACCAGTTCTTGAGAGCAAATGGGATGATAGTTGACGGCTGAGCGTTGGTAGTACTCCTAAAGATCCTCTTTGGGAGTGTTATGTCCTTATACGTGAGGTGAGGATGGCAGGTTCATCCTTGCCAAGATTCTTGGACATGATGTGTCCTACCATGCTAGTGGTATTTTTAGCATTATTTCAGAAGCAGGTCTTCGGAAAGATATTTAACTTTTAAAATGACAACTTTGCTTTCAAGGTTTTAATTGAATATTCTTTTATTTTTATATTTACAATAAACGATATTGGCGTTAATGACCTTAGATGTCAGGATGCCAGAAAACCTCAATTCAGTCAATCAATCATACGGAGTTACGAACTTACCTGTCCTCAGCTGGAAGTGAGACCTCCTCCATGGAACGTGGTTCGAGTTCTCCGACCTCTAAAGAGACCTCCATACGAACCATTACGCCAGGGAACAGATCGCCACCAGATTTGGAAGACGGTGTTCCTGTTAGTTTTGGCTTCGGCCAAACGAATCGGGGAACTGTATGGTCTCTCATACGACATCACCCATTCAAGGGGATGGGGAGAGGTAACGTTCGGCTTTGTCCCCGAATTTGTTGCCAAGATTCACAATCTGGGAGTTGTGGAACCCTGATTCGACTCCTGGATTTTGAGTCTCCGCTCTGTAACTGATGACACTGATCATCTCTTACTCTGTCCAGTGATGAGTTTGAGGCTGTACCTCAAAAGAACAGCAGCAGCCCGTCCCTGTGTGCCTGCACTTTTTGTCAGCACAGGGAGGAACAATGGGAAGGTCATCAATAATACCATCTCTGCTTGGATTCGCAGGGTCCTAAACCATGCCGTGAATCCAAACCCTCCTCCGTCACGTCGCCCCAGAGCCCACAATGTCAGGGGCGTAGCTACGTCCCTAACCTTCAAAAGAAACTTAAAGAGATGCAGGTTCTACAGGCTGGGGTGTGGGAATATCAAACTACGTTCACATCCCACTATCTGCAAGATTTAACCCACAGGAGGCTTTATACGTTCTCCATTGGCCCTGTGGTGGCTGCACAACAGCCGATGTTATACCTCAAGCTCCTTGTTGGACAAGTAGCAGAAGGTTTTAGTCTGTGTGAATGAAAAGGTATGACTGGCTCTTATTCTTTTCTTCATCCTCCCATTTCTTGGGGAAAGCAGCAGCCTGGGTTTCCTCCACAAGCTAGCCTTAAACCACTGCAGGTAAATCATGATTCCTTAGGTACCTAGTATTGTTCCAATACTGTTGCGTCCCCATACCCTGACGAGGTGGTATTTGGAAAGTCTTGTTTACAACAGTTTTCCCACAAAGACTCAGAATAACTTTTAACTGGACAATCACACTGCTTATCTCAACACACATCTTACGTAGGCCGCAGACCTTGCATAGGAAGGTTTAGCGAGGTGTAGGGACTCCTTATATTTGGTACCAATCTATTCAATACAAGGAGTTCATGGGAAAAGCCAGAAAGCCAGATTGGCAGGGACGTCCACCCTCCTAATGGGTGAGTCACCCATAATAAATAGCGTAGGTTTGTATACCAGTTATGGAACAAATGAAAAATTTGAAGATGATTTGTATTTTTCCTAATGATACAAACCTTTAGCTATTTATATAAACTTACCTGCTGACCCTATCCCCCTTGAAGTCCTACCTCTAAGCAAAGTGAGCTCAATCACAGGTGTGTGAGCAGGAGCGGTAGCAAGTTACCCCCCTTACCTCAGCTAACTAGTAGGATGGGTAGTTAACCCACGCTAAAATTTTAATGGCTCCTCCTTTCAGCTTCACCGGAAGTAATACCCCTAATAAGTAGCTGAAGGTTTGTATCGTTAGAAAAAATACAAATTATCTTCCAATTTGTCATTTTGTAATGGAAAAATATCAGATAATATGTGTCTGCTTGCATGTACTGCATTAAGTTTTATGCAGTATTATATGAGGTTAAAAGATAATACAGTATAATACTTATGGAGAGAATAACAAATATATACTATTTATTCCTTATGGCCAAATCACCATTGATTGATAATTACCTTAATGGTAATTTGGAGTGCGTAGTCTAACCAAGTACAGTATTGTGCATATTCAGAAAATCTCAGTAATAATTGAATATCATGTAATCTGTATTCAATAGGTTTTATTAATAATTGAGTATCATGTATAGCCTACTGTATTCAATAGAGCTCAGTAATTATCAATGGCATATCATGGTTACTGTATTTATCATATAGAATATTTTTTTTTCAATGTTACCATGTTCAATTACAGTATAGTTAAGTAAGCTGAATAAATGAACTTTTAATTACAGCAGCAAGCGTGTACTAACTTTACTTTTCATTGTGTAGGTGTTATTGTTGGAGAAATCGGACCACGATTAGGGTTGAACACAAATGACAATGGTTTCTTGATGTTTAAGAACTATCGTATTCCCAGGAAGAATATGCTGATGAAATATTCACAAGTATTAGAGGTAAGTATCTCACACTGAGAGTTTGAAATTTGGTGCTTTAGAGTAATCCATGAGATCTTGTATTTTGTTACATAGGCATGATAAAAACAAATTTAATTTGTTCATTGATATTGAGTGAATGGTATTTTTTTTTATAGAAGAGACTTTTCTTATTGTTCTTCTGCTGTATAATAATAGTCTCCTTGATTAGTTTAATACCTAGCTGAATGATATAACAGTAATGATTGGTAAAATAAAATGTATAACACATTCCCTTGAGTTATATCTGTTTTGACACCACAGTATATACAAACCATTGCGCTCTTTACAGTGGAGATGTATTTCGGCGATAGCTGAAGCCACCCATTAAGCTTTTTACGAGGAGTAATTACCCTCGGCTAGTTAGCAGGGGGAGTAGATTGACCACCCTGCACACACCTGCACTGGTAACAAATCGTTACTTTTATTTTGGCTCGGCGGAGTAGAGACGTTGTCTTACTCCCCTGATGTAAACCAAATAAAAATTTCTTTACAAAACTGGCCTAAAAGCTAGAAACTTGATATTTTTCTTTTTCTCTTTCAGGTGTGTGTGCCCTTGGGGATTAATAACTATGCGGGTTTGTTTCGACATTGAAGGGCACTGCTGTGGCATTTTCATGTCGGCGGTGGAGACTGATCCTCGTGGTCTCTGCCCTGTGTGTAGGAATCACTCCTGCACACAGGAGTCTCCATGCGGCGAGTGTCGTGAGTGGTCGTCCTCCTAGTGGACAAGGTTTAGCAATCAACGGAAAAAGAAGGGTAAGAGAGATTCATCCCCTTTGGGGTTATCCCCGAAAGGGAAGAAACCTCATCATCTGACTCTTTCAGCTCGACCTCATCATTTGATTCCATCGGCTTGATCTTGCCATTCTGACTCTGCACGGTCGGCTTCCTCTGGTGTTCGGTCGAGTATGATCTCTCATTTCTGAAAGTTTGTCCAACAGACTTCATTCAAGATGGAGAAGGCCCAAACGTTCAGACAGGCCATCAGACCAGAGTGCTTTGTGATATTGTTAGACCTCAAGGATGCGTACTTCCAGATCCTGATTTATCCATCCTCGAGGAAATACCAGAGATTCACACTTAGCAGAAAGATATATCAGTTCAAGGAGCAGAGCTTTGGCCTGTCCACAGCAGCTCAGGTGCTCACTCTGATCTTTACCCTAGTGTCCAATGGGGCCCACAGAACAGCATTTGTCTCCTTCGTTATTTAGACAATTGGCTAGTTCTAGCAGACTCGAGGGAGATCCTTCTCCTACATCGAGACGGACTTCTCGCCTTTTGCCAGGATCCGGGGATCGTTGGTAAGTTTGGAGAAGTCGTCCCTACAACCCACACAGGGTATGGTATATCTAGGAATGAGGACTATGACCAAGTTGGGCAAAGGATTCCTGTCCGAGGAACGAGAAGAGAGAATCAAGGGGATGGTGGACCCATTTCTTTAGCAGGATGCCTTGCCAGCAGTTCTGTGGCAGAGGCTTCTGGGGTACCTAATCTCCCTAGAGAAGTTGGTGCCAACAGTCTCCTTTGCATTTGCTCTCTACAGTGGCAGCTGAAGACCTTTTGGTCTCAGTACCTAGACCTTCCGAACACCTTGGTGCTGGTAGGGTCAGAGCAGAAGAGTGACCTGAGTTGGTGGGCATCAGCCACCACTCAGCTCAGGTGAGTAGACCTCCTCTCTCCTCCCCCAGAATTGATGCTCTTCATGAATGCTTCAAAAGAAGGGTGGGGGCTCACTTTTGCAACTCATGGCATCTGGACTGTGGTCTGATGCTGGGCAACAGTGCCACATAAACCTGGAAATGAGGGCAGCCTTTCTGGCTCTCTAGCAATTCCATCACCTCCTTTCATGGCACTCCGTTGTGCTGATGAGCAACAACAGCATGGTAGTGTCACACATAAACAAGTAGGGAGGTACTTTATGACAACACCTTTGTCAGTTAGCTGTGGAAATCCTGAGATGGACGAAGACAACTCAGTAGCCCTCTAAGCCCGTTTCATCCCTCGCAAAAAGAATGTGCTGATGGACATTATGAACAGGACTCAGATAGTAGGCTGTGAATGGTCTTTGAAACAACAGACAGCCAACAAAGTTTTGACTTTGTGGGGTTCGCCGACAATCAACCTTGTTGTGATGTCCCTGAACTGGAAAGTACCGGTGTACTGCTCCCTGGTACCAGACCCAGTCTGGTAGGACGCCTTTCATCATCGGTGGGACAGTCTGGACATTTATGCGTTCCCCCCTTCTGCCTAGTAAGAAGGCTTCTCAACAAGATCATGGCATCTCAAGACTTCTGAGTCAATGACCTTCGATGTCAGGATGCCAGAGAACTTCAAATCAATCAATCAATCAAGACCTCTGGGTGACCTGAGTAAATGCGCTGTGGCAACATTTAGAATGGTTCCCGGATCTTCTGCATCTGCTCACTGATTCACTGAGGGAGCTCCCTCCACTTCTCGAACTAATCATACAACCATATGTAAAGATTTTCCATTAAGCGATTCTATTACTTCATCTTCAAGCTTGGAGGTTATGCAGAAACTCCTCAGAATGAGAGGCTTTTTGAGACCAGTTGCAAAGAGAATGGCAGGATACCTCCTGGAATCGTCAGCTGCTATATATCAGGCAAAGTGGTCTGTCTTTTGTGGTTGGCGTTGTGGATGGTTTATCAATTCCCTCAGGGCCTCTATTCCAATGATAGTGGAGTTTCTGTTGTACCGCAATGAAGAAAAGCTCTTCTCAGTGTCAGCGATCAAAGGGTATCGCTCAGCCTTAAGTCTCGCTGTTAGATAGAATGGAGTTAACATTTCCTCCTCGATGGAATTATTTCTCCTCATACAGAACTTTGAATGTACCTGCCCTCAGTCGGAAGTTAGACTTCCTCCATGGAACGTGGTGAGAGTACTATAGTATGTTCTCTGAAAGAAGTGCCCTATGAACCTCTTTTTCAAGCATCAGATTTTGTCTTGACACTGAAGACGGTTTTCTTGCTACCACTGGCCTCTGCAAAGAGAGTTAGCGAGCTATGTGGTCTTTCCTACGACATCACCCATTCAAGGGAATGTGCGAAGATGACACTGAATTTCGTCCCTGAGTTTGTGGCTAAGACTTAGAATCCGGCTGTAGTGGATCCTAGATTTGGGCCATTCCAGATCAGCTGTTACTCTACCCGGTAATTGCGTTGAGGAAATACCTTAAAAGAACTGTTAGAACTCACCATCAGATTACCAGGCTCTTTATGAGCTTGGGGAGAGTAAAAAGGAAGTTCACGAATAACTCGTTCTCTTCCTGGATCAGACAGGTGATTGAGAGCCATACAACCAGGCTCCTCTCTGTCTGGTCGTCGATCCCGAGCTCAAGACGTCAGGGGCATCAGCACGTCCCGGCGTTTTAGAAGAATTTCTCTGTGATGCAATTGCTGCAAGCGGGTGCGTGGAAACAGTAAACCACGTTCATTGTCCACTACCAGGAAGACATAACCCACAGGAACCTTGATAGTGTCACCTTAGCTCCTATGGTGGCCGCACGAAACGTGATCAATAACACCTCAGCTCCCTTGTAGGACAAGTAGCAGTTAGTTGAGGGTAGATGTTACCCGCGAGTAAGTCTAGAATGGATGTGTGATGACTGGCCACTCTCTATTTAATTCTCCCCTCTCCTGAGGCTCAGCATATGAGGAACTCTACAAGCTGATTACAGGTGGGTACCATCGTTCCTTGTTGAACCTAACATGGATATGTGTTAGAGTAGTTATGGTCCCGTCCTCCAAACTAAGGAGTTGGCTATGCAATGTCTAGGTTAAGTGCAGAATTTGGCTCCAGAATTACGCTTGCCTGGTTAAGTCACATTGCTAGATTCTTACACCTTGTACGTATTGCTCAGACCATTAACGATAGGGTTAACGAGATGTCAAGGTGACCTCTGAACAGCTCATGCGAAGCAAAGAGTATACATCCCGGGTCAGTCACCAGACAGTTGGTTTTTGGACTTCCTCCGCCATGGAGTGAGTCTCCACTGTAAAGAGCTTAATGGTTTGTATAAAGTGTCAGAACAAATGAAAAATTTGGAAATAATTTGTATTTATCCTGACTATAGAAACCTGGAGCTCTTTACACATGCTTGTCCCACCTTCACCTTCCCGTGGAAGTCCTGCTACAATTGCAAAGTGATGGTTTGTCACTAGTGCAGGTGTGAGCGGGTTGGTCATTCTATTCTCCCCGCTCCCTCCGCTAACTAGCAGAGGGTAATTACTCCTCGTTAAAGGCTTAACGGCTGGTTTCAGCCATCACTAAAATATATCCACTGTAAAGAGCTCCAGGTTTGTATAGTTAGGAAAAATGCAAATTATTTCCAAATTTATAATATCTATTGTCTTTACTCATTACATTATGGCTTGTTAAGAGTTAGTTATAACAAGCTGTGTGGTAGGCAGATGGTTAAGGACTTACCCCATTAAGGAAAGGTCTCTGTCTTGCTTCCTTGTGGCTAAAGATTTTATGCAGTAGTAATAATAATTGTAATAAGAGTAGGATTGTTTTCACATGTAGGGCATTGTTTAGAAGGTTGGAGCTTTTTATTGCTGTTTTAGGTTAATATATTCAATTTGTTCTTCAAATTACTGAAGCCAGCTAGTCTTGACAATCATTTTGGCATCTCAGATTTATGGTAAATGAATCTGATCTGTCTCTTCTTATATGGGTTCAATAGTTAAAGACCTGTTTCTCAACACCCCGTAGATAATACACATCTGGTATGGTTATACAAGTAATAACCATGGCTGAAAAAGCAGAATGCTGCAAGCCCAAGGGCTCCAACATGGAAAGTAGCCCAGTTGGGAATGGAAATAAGGGAATAGCAAATAAACAAAATAGATGTAATGAATGAAATGAAATATTTCAAGACCAATAACAGCATTGAAATGAATCAGTCATTCCAAGTTATGAATTTTTATGAAACTATTAGTTTTTCATTACAAACCCTAATTTGGGGTCTTTGAATATTCTTAGTCCAACCGAGAGAAAAATATCAGTTGTAGCAGTGCAAGCACCACCTGGAGCCTTTGGTATCCATCAGTCACATACCTCACTTTTTAAGTAGTCTGGAAATAAGGATCCAATATTGTTAGTGCTAAGAGGATAAAATTTATTATATGAAGAAGATGATTTTGTTTTAGAAAAAAATAAGATTGTTTCATCTTAACCTTTTGTTTTATATATTCCTAAATCACAATTAAGGCAGAAGAACCAAAATTCTGAGTATCTTAGAGCTGTAATTAAGACCCACAGGTTTCAGGAAATTGCTTTTAAACTGTTATTGGTCAGGAGTAAGACTGGTAAAATAGAGGCTTATTATAAGTATGGAGGAATCCTTTACTGTAAAACATGGTGTCTCTATTAGTATAGGTGTACTCTGACTCAAAAAGTGAAGACACTAACCTTGCCATGTAAGACATAGTGGCTGACAATTCTAGGAGTCAACATCTTCAAGATTTTAACAGTGAATTGATAAAAGGGGATAATGTTTGAAAAGGAAGAAAATTATTCCCCCCAAGTCCTTCCCCAAAGGGAAAACATTGCCTTTCATGACTGTCGTCCCAAAAAAAACTTTGCAAAGGTTGATTGAATCTACCTGGTACTTATTTTAAAGATAGATGATTTATCCGAATTATATATGAGCTAATGTACTTGCTGTCTCATGCAAAAGGAGGTGAGCGTGGGACCCAGACTTTGCAGGCTGGTCGTGACAGCAAGAGTGCGGACAAAGTTCACATAAATGGCAGTCTCTCTCTCCTGCTCAGTGAAGAAGGAATTGATGTCTTGTAGGACACTAACATGAAGCATTAATCTTATTGCCTTGGTGGCAAAGCTGTAGGATAGGTGATAGATGGAGTGAGAGTTCGTGTATGAAAACTCTTGAAAATGTGACTTTGTACTGCTTCTTAAGCAGGATCCCAGTTGCATCATAAGACTCCAGATGGTACATGCATCACTCTACGACTGATCATTCCTCAGTTAGGCAAAAGATTGCAGTATCAGAGCCTTTGAAGACCATGATTTAGGACATAGATGATTGATGGTGTGATCAGCAATGTTAAAATTCAACGAAATCAGAGGTACCAAATGTTAGCATGGGGATGATCTGCATTTAGGTCAATAAGGCAGCTGAAAAATTTAAGCAATAATTCTTTCATTCCTAGATAGCAGACTATGGTTAGAGTGCTAACTTGGGTTAAATAACAATATGGTTAGTTTCCTCTACAGGGACAGATTTTGCTTATCTTGCAATTAATGTTTTTACTATTACTCTGCTATGTCTTTCCAATGAGGTTTAAGCTATTGGAAAAACAACACTTGAAGCTTGTTTCTGTGAATTTTGAAAATTACATTTTTTTATATTAATATACAGTTATCTTTATTTTTAGGATGGAACATACATAAAACCCCAAAATGATAAACTTACTTATGGAACAATGGTGTTTGTCAGAGTAGCTATTTGCCACGACGCTTGTAAACAATTACAAAGAGCAGTCACTATTGCTACTCGTTATTCTGCCGTCCGACGTCAGTCAGAGCTGATTCCTGGGTAAGGGTGGAGTGTGTTTATACTTTTTTGTACTGATGGCTTATAAGCTGATTCTATAACAGTTGGCTTACTGTACAGTATATAGTTTGATTAGAACACTTACGTTACCTCGTATACATACGTTGATTCAGTTTCTCCAGTGTTCCATATTAATTACTATGTTAAGTCCAGTCTTTCATAAATTGTTATTGTAATCCTTCAGTAATTTTATGATATATTTTGTGACATAAACAAACTAAGTAATGACTTGAATTAACGAATTACCTCTTCAATTTCATTGTTGATGTAAAAAGTCCAAAATATGAGGTCTGTATTACTAACAGTACAGTACTGCATAATTTTAGTAATGGGGAATAAGTTTCCAAATATAAAGTAAAACTTGAAAATGATTCAAGGTATAATGAAACTGAAGTATCCTTTATGTTTTTGCTCTTGATTTGCAAGAGAAATCTTGAATCAGCCTAAATGAGTTATTGTACTCAATAAGGTGCTGTATCCAAGAACTGACTTGATTCGTAAATTATTATTGCTCTTTTTTTTCTTTAGTAAAATGTGAGTATACAGTAATCCTTTATATAACAATCTAAGCTACAACCCTTGTTGGGAAACTTGAATGCCACAGACTCCAGAGGCCTAGCAGTGAAACAGCCCATTGTTGAAAAAGAAATAGAGATTTAAAGAAAAAACTAACTATGAAAGAGAAATAGATAAGAAAAGTAGATAGGATTAGCAACACAGTAAAATTAAAGTTAGAAGGACAATAAAAAAAATAAAAGGTATTTCAACTTGCTCAATATAAAATCTTTTTCACCAGGTTTCAGGTTCTGAATTTTAATCAGTTCAATTGCTGTATCTAGTTAGGAAGATCATTCTGGAATTTGATCAGAATAAAGCTTTCAGACTACTGAGTGGCATTGATCATCTCATAAGAAAAAAGAAGACAGGTGAAACTGGATGGGCAATCAGTAGAGAGCATACCTTTGCTATGTTTAGCAGTTTTATTTTGCTCTTGACTCCACTGCGTACTTGTATTTCCATGTATTTTCATCAAAATGTATTGGATTTGACCTTGGGTCATACCCCACATCTCCACTAAGTTTCGTTGAAACTGGTTAGGTGTTTTTTACATAATGTTCACAAACAAAAAATAAACTAACAAAATATTTGCCATTTACTTATCAATGTGATTATTTTCAAAGTACTGCTGCGTACTTGTACTTTGATGTACTTTATCCAAGATCTTACAGATTCATCCTTGGATCCTAACTAACATGACTAACAAGTTTGGTTAAAATTGGTTGAGTAGTTTTTTGTAAAGTTACTCACAAACAAACAAACAAATAAGTAAATGAACTAACAAACAGATTGGCAGATACATATCCTTTGCAAAATTTTGATTTTGGTGAAGGCAATTAACTACATATCCAGTATAGTACAGTACTATTTGGTGGATGATACAATCTTGGGGAGATCTGTGTGAAACGGAGGATATGAATAAAGAAAAACTATTTACAGCATACGTAATCAGCAACTAGAGAGCAAGTGCCAGACTGATACCAAAATCAGTAATAAGGAATTTACTGTAGTAGGCTTCATACTTTTTTCCAGCAATTAAAGTTGAAAGTCTGTTGCCAAACATTAAAGAAAACAATATTCTAAATGTTGGTTAATATACTGTAATAATTTAAACACTTCTTCAGACTAGACAAGTCTCCAAAAATTTTGAAGATTTTTCAGTTTGTATGTTTCCTATTTCCCAGATGAGAATCTGCTATCAAGAGTGGCATTTATAATTTTAGATAGGTTTCATTTAATTAAAGAAACTGCCAATGAAAAGAATTTTTGGTTGTTTCAATTTCCTGAACTTGCTATCAATGATACCCTGAGTGTTGTCTGGGTTTCCTTTCATTCATTACATTTTTCACTATACATTAATTTTTGGTACTTTTCTGTAGCAAAGTTCAGGAACTAAATGTCTAAATATATTTCTTGTAGTAAATGTTAGTTTATATGAAACCACTGAGTAAAGTAAAGTATTGAATCTATCTTGTATTACTGTACAGTGCTCCGGAGCCTCAGATTCTTGATTATCAAACCCAGCAGTACAAGTTATTGCCCTTAATAGCATCAGTATTTGGAATTCACTTTGCTTCAATGCATGTTTGGAAGACCTATCAACAGTTGACTGAGGATTTAGAATCAGGGAGCACTGCTTTGCTACCTGAGGTAAGTTCCATATATCTTTGTTCTCTGTTAAGTTTTTAAATAGACAAAATAGTTTACTGTAGCTTAATTCACTTGTATGACTTTTGGCTTTGAATAATGTTGAGAGCTAATATTTATTAGGTTAGATTTTTGTGCATTATTCGAAGGGGAAATAAAGAAGCAGTAATTACAGAAATCTAGATTGGTTAAACTATGGCGTGGCCTTGTTGGTTACTTGAACTTTGCTTTGCATCCATTGCACAGTTCATCTTGCATTGGTAAGAATATGTTCTGAGTACATTATTAGGTAAAACTTTGTACAGTATAAGATTTTTTTAATGTTTAAAATATTTCAACTGTCTGATTCAAGCACAGCTAGAACTTGGCAGTTAGAACTTACAGTATAACAAGGTGTCTCCAAGCTTCTTCAGCCATCTGTTTTTGGTCAAAAAAAGCCTCAGGGTGCTGGATACCTGCCATAGACCTCTCAACCCTAAATGAGTTCATGTACTAGACTCGGTTCAGAATGGAGACGCCCGGCACGGTCAGTTTAAGGCTCTTTGCTTCGGACTGGCATGGGAGGGATAAAGATATGCTGTAGTAACCCGATTCAGGAAGGTAGCTCATTCTTTCCTTCATCGACCACTTACCAACACAACAATGGCAAAAGCTACTTGGCCACTTGAGCTTGTTAGAAAGACTTAGTCCACACGATCGTTGCAATGTTGTCTAAAGAGACTTGGGTCGCAGAACACTGGATTCTGATACCAATCGAACAAGATCAAACTCAACCTACTTTGGCGGCTAGATGGGGCGATTCGGATTCGGAGTTCTCCCTGGGAGTGTCCCTCTGCAGATCTCCTTTTTACAGATGCATCAAAGATAGGGTGGTGGTCCCATTCCCTAGACCCTTTGGCATCAGGACAATGGTCACATGAGGACAGGTCTCTTCATATCAATGTTCTGTAGTTGAAGGCAGCTTACCTAGTACTTCACTTGGGTTGCATTGATAAATGACAATGCAACCTATGTGGCTTATGTCAACAAGAAAGGTGGCCCAGTCTCACAGCTTCTCTGTCAAATAACTGTGATGGTGTATGAATGGGCAGTTTGCAACGTGCTAGTCATCTCAGCCTGGTTCGTTCTTGCAAAATGAATGGCATAGCGGACAAGTTGGGTTGCAAGGTTCAAGTAGTTGGATCAGAATGGTTTTTACATTCCCAACTAGTGATGAGACTCCTGACTGTGAGATTCCCTGAAAAAGACATTTTGCAACAAGTTTCAACTGAAAGCTGCCAGCCTATTACTCACAATGTGCTAGACCTGGAAGGAGCGCTTGAGGACACATTCCAGCATCCCTAGGATGGCTTTGACATCTATGCTTTTCCACCCTTTTGTCTTCTTCAAAGGGGGATAAACAAGTTATTTTCATCCCAAAACCTAAATTTCACTCTAGTAGCTGAAAAATGGCCACAAGCAATATAGTACATGATGATGATGATGATGATGATGATGACCTGGATTTTCTATTCATACAACTTGGTGGAATCGCTTTCACTTCACGGGTGGAGGTTATTCCAGTACCCCTTCGAGAGAGAGGCTTTTCATGTGAGACATCTTTTGATACCTCAGGAAATTCCCCACTGATGTGTACCAGGCAAAGTGGGCCATCTTCTGTTGTTGGTGCCGTGGACAGAATACTTCTCTTCCTGGAGCCTTTATTCTACCAGTAGAAGACGTTTTAGTTTATGTAAGAAAGGGAAGAAGCCCCTCAGTTTCAGCAGTAAAAGGGTATCGTTTGGCCTTGAGCCAGGTACTGAGATTCAGATGAGTGGATATTTCTTTTTTGTGAGAATTATCTGTACTTATCAAAAGTATGGAGGAGACATGTCCTCCCAGTGAAATTTGACATCCAGCTTGGAATGTGACCAAGGATTTATTGTCTTTAGAAAGAGCTCCTTACAAACTGTTGAGGCGAGCCTTAGATAGGGACCTTACCCTATAAATAGTTTTTCTGCTCACTTTAGCTTTAATTTAGCGTGTAGGAGAACTACAGGGACTCTCATATTTGTTTTTTCATTCTGAACACTGGAGGGAGGTATTTTTTTTTACCTTTTGTTCTTGATTTTGTAACGAAAACTGAAAATCTGTTGATCTCTGATTCTAGGTTTTCATCCATTACAGTTTCATCTCTTAGGGAAGTAACCAGCAATCTGGATGAGTTACTTTAGTGTTCTGAAGGGGCACTAAGGCACTACCTCAAGAGAACCCAGACTTCCAGATGCGAGTTACAAAATCTGTTCATAAACATTGGTATGATGAAAGAGAGTCATCATAAATACAATATCCTTTTTGTTTCAGGTGATTATCAACAGAGCATTACTCCCTAAATCTCCTGGTGCTTCAGATTGAGTTAAGGTGTGCACCCATGAGACCAGGAGAGTTAGTACAAATCTGGCCTTTAAGAAAAATATCTTGGTGACTCAAGTGTCAGACCACCTCACGAATCTTTAAATACGGAATACGTTTTCACTCGAACCTATAATTGCTGCTTAGCAAGTGGTGTAGTGACCCTAACTCTTTTACAAAACTGAAATTATCACTTCTAAGATAGCAGTTACAACTTAAGTCTAGGTTGAAAGTGAGTGTGTCTGGCCCTTTTCCTATCTTTCTACCCTCCCTTGGGGTATAGCTGTTGGAATCTTGTGTTGCAGGACAGACGTAGATATAGGTAAGCCTCACCTATAACTAAAAGTTTTTCTATTACTGTTAAATAGAAGCCTATTCCTATGCGGATACAATCTTCTAAGTTATTTGTATGGGGTTACTTCTGGTTTTGTTTTCTGTGCCCAGACAATGAAAAATAAAATGGGTAGATTGTCATGTTGCAATCTAGGTAATTGTTGCAAATGACACTTCCCACTTGTATCAAGCAATTACCCACAACGCTTCTGGCCGTGAAGGAGGTTGGAAGTCCCTTCCTTCACTTCTGCGATCAGACAATCGCATCGCCTTCTCTCACCCTTATAGGTAAGCCTCACCTATAACTAAGAGTTTTTCTATTACTGTTAAATAGAAGAGTTTATTCCTGTGCGGATACAATCTTCTAAGTTATTTGTATGGGGTTACTTCTGGTTTCATTTTCTATGGCCAGATAATGAAAAAAAAATTGGTAGATTATGTCATGTTGTGTTGCTAGGCAATTGCTGCACATGACACTTCCCACTTGTATCAAGCAATTACCCACAACGCTTCTGGCTGTGAAGGAGGTTGGACATCCCTTCCTTCACTTCTGCGATCAGTCAATCACATCGCCTTCTCTCACCCTTGTATTACTTGTGCTTGTGTCTATTTTGTCTGACATTCTTTGTCATTTGCATTATTCATTATTTGCGAGTTAAGAGTGCTTTCTTTTTGCCCCGGTGGTACTTTCATGAGCAGAGTAGAAGTGGATCCTCACCTGGTATGTCATTTCTGTCAAGGTAGATGTTAGGTGGAATCTCTATGTAAGTTGCTTATGCATCTTCCAGTGTATTTTGCATCTTCCAGTCTTGGATGGTCTGGGATGCATCTTAGGTATTTATCGAGCTTATTCTTAAACACATCTACGCTCACTCCTGATATGTTTCTTAGATGAGCTGGCAGCACATTAAATAGTCGCTGCATTATCGATGCAGATGCGTAGTGGATTAATGTCCTGTACGCCTTTCTTAGTTTACCTGGTATATTTTTTGGCACTATTAATCTACCTCGGCTTGCTCTTTCTGATATTTTTAGCTCCATGAAGTTTTCAGTAATTCCTTCTATTTGCTTCCATGCTTGTATTATCATGTAGCGTTCTCTTCTCCTTTCTAGACTGTATAATTTTAAAAATTGCAGTCTTTCCCAGTAGTCAAGGTCCTTAACTTCTTCTATTCTAACAATATAGGACCTTTGTACACTCTATTTGCGCAATATCCTTTTGGTAGTGTGGGTACCATATCACATTGCAGTACTCGAGTGTACTACGTACATAAGTTTTGTAAAGCATAATCATGTGTTCAGCTTTTCTTGTTTTAAAGTGTCTGAATAACATTCCCATTTTTGCTTTACATTTAGCCAACAGTGTTCCTATTTAACATTACAGCAATGTCTTTAATTGCCTCCTTGTATGTGATTGTCTCATTATTAGGTCCCTTGTATGCATATACCATTCCTTCTCCGTTTCCATAGTTTATTGATTCGAATTTATTGGAGTTAAATACCATCCTATTTATCTCCGCCCATTCATATATTTTGTTTAGATCTCTTTGTAGTGAGTTCCTATCTTCATCACAAGTAATTTCTCTACTTATTCTTGTGTCATCGGCGAAACTTCTCACTACGGAGTTTTCAACATCAAAGTCTATGTCTGAGATCATAATAATAAACAGCAGTGCAGCTAATACCGTACCTTGTGGCACGCCAGATATTACCTGGGCTTCATCTGATTTCTCGTCATTTGCAACCACTATCTGTTTTCTGTTTTGCAGGAATTCATTTACCCGTTTTCCTAACTTTCCTACAATATTATGCTTTCTCATTTTTTTCTCTTAATATATTATGGTCTACCTTGTCAAAGGCTTTTGCAAAATCTAGATAGATCACATCTGTGTCTTTTTCATTTATCATATTTTTGTATATGTTTTCATAGTTTGCTATCAGTTGGGTCTGTGTACTTTTTCCAGGCACGAAACCGTGTTGACCTATATTAAACAAATTATTTTTAACCAAATGGTTCATTATTTTCTTTTTTATTACCCTCTCATACACTTTCATAATATGTGATGTTAGACTAACAGGTCTCTAATTGCTTGCCTCTAGTCTTGATCCACTTTTGAAGATAGGGGTTATATAAGTTAATTTATGTTTAACATATATCTCGCTCATATCTACACTTTGTCTTAGCAGTATTGCAAGTGGCTTCGTGATAGTGTTTGCAGTTTTTTTTAACAAAATCGCTGGAACCCCATCTGGTCTGGCTGCCGATCCATTTTTAATTTCGTTTATAGCCTTGACAATATCTGCTTCATTAAAATCTATATCTGTTAGATATTCAACATTTTCTTCTCTCATTTGTGTTGCATTATTCTCATTCGCAATTCTTGGCGTGAACTCACTCTTATATTTTTCTGCTAATATGTTGCATATTTCCTTTTTTTCATTCGTTAGCCGTCCTTCAATTCTTAGAGGGCCTATTTCTAATCTCCCTTTATTCATCTTTCTTGCATAGGAGTGAAGTACTTTGGGTTTTTTTTATATATTTTGAAGTGTCCTTTCTTCTAAGTCCCTTTTTTCATTTTCTTTCGACTGTATAATCTTTTGTTCTGCATTTTCTATCTTACATTTTATTTCCCTCATTTTCCACACATTTTTTTCTTATGCAAGATTTTTCTTCCACTTTCTAATTTTCTGAAATAAGATCCTTCTGTCTCTTGGTATGCACGTCTTTTGTTTATTGTTTTTTTTCGGTACATATTTTTCAACAATTTTCGCCAGTATTTTGTACAGTATGTCCGTATTTACCTGTATATTATCACTTACAAACACATTTTTCCATTCTTTATTCAGGTCTTCATTTATTTCTGACCATTTTATATTCTTACTGTAAAAATTATATTTTCCATATCCTTCCCAAAGTTTTGTGCTTTTATTAATTCTGCGATCACTTGCTTTGGAATGGACTATTAATTCTATGACATTGTGGTCTGAAATACACCATTATTTCTTTAACATAATTCACCTCATTCACAAATACTAGATCTAGGACATTTTCCTTTCTTGTTGGAATGTGGTTTATTTGTTGCATATTATGTTCTAATAGCATATCTTGAAGCTTTTCAAATTGCCTCTTATCTTCTGCGGTACTATTACTCTCTTTTTTATATGTATACATACAACCACTTTCTTCTATCCGTTCTTTCCAATCCACGAAAGGAAAGTTAAAATGTCCGGATAGGAGTATATTCCAGTCTTTATGGTTTCTACATATATCCTCTTAAGTGATTGCTAAAAAGTTAGATAGCTAGGTTGAAAGAGACCATAATGAGCAATTTTGTAGGTAGTAGATTGGCCAGGTCACCATTCACCTGTTGAAATACTACTACGAGAGAGTTTTTGGGTCCTCTGACTGGCTAGACAGTAGTACTATATTGGATCTCTCTCTCTCTAGTTACGGCTAATTTTTCCTTTGCCTACACATACACCGAATAGTCTGGCCTATTCTTTCCACATTCTCCTTTGTCGTCATACGCCTTACAACACTGAGATTACAGAACAATTTTTCTGCACTCAATGGTTAACTACTGCTCTGTAATTATTGATTGGCTACTTTCCTCTTGGCAAGGGTAGAATAGACTCTATAGTTGTGGTAAGCAGCTCTTCTAGGAGGACACTCCAAAATGAAACCCTTGTTCTCTGCTCTTGGGTAGTGCCATGGCCTCTCTATCATGGCCTTCCACCGTCTTGTGATAGAGTTCTCTTGCTTGAGGGTACACTCGAGCATTTTATTCTATGTTATTTCACTTCCTCTTGTTTTTTCAAGTTTTTGTGTTTTATAAATGAAAGATTTAATTTAATGTCGTTACTGTTCTTGAAATATTTTATTTCAATTATTCATTTCTTCTCTTGTAGTTTATTTATTTCCTTATTTCCTTTCCTCATTGGGCTATTTTCCCCTGTTGGAGCCTTTGGGCTTATAGCATTTTGCTTCTCCAACTAGGGTTGTAGCTCAGCTTGTAATAATAATAATAATAATGATAACAGAAAAGTAAACTATGCAAAACAAGACATCATAGGCTGATACATACCCCTAAAGAGTGCTGTAGTGTAAGATGCAGTATTCTTCTTTGGATTCTTCCGAGTACTATTGCTGTTTTAACCTTGAAAGAACATTGTTGATTGGTTTTATCCTCAAGAGATGCTGGTATTTATAGGAATGTGATGCTTGATTGTTTTGGATTTCTCAAAGGGAAAAACTTCTGAATCATCAATAGTATTGTTGTATGAATAAGCCATAAATCTCCTCATTGTTCAAGGTCCTTTTATTTTGTAGCATATTAGTTATCAATGCAAAAGACTATATATATATCTTAAATACATGTCTGTTATTGATGAAATTTATCATGAAATTTTGTTAAATTATTTCAGGTACATATTTTATCATGTGGTCTGAAAGCTCTAAGTTCAAGTGATTCCAGCTTTGGGGTTGAAATTTGTCGTCTAGCTTGTGGAGGACATGGGTATTTGGCTTCGTCTAACCTTCCACGCATATATACCAATACAACCGCAGCCATAACCTATGAGGGAGAAAACACTGTTTTGTGGCTGCAAGTAGCAAGGTAAAGTGACGTTTTGATAAATAGTAAAATTCAGTGAATGGAAGTGACCACACCTTTTCTATAGCTGGAAAAAATGCTCTCTCAGTCTTGTATAAGTTAATGAACTTTATTTATTTTACTTATTTAATTTTGTTTACAGGTTCCTTGTCAAATCATTTCGAGAAGCTAGTCAAGGAAAACCGTTGACTAAATCTGTGTCATATCTGGTACCACAGCCAGTATCTGCATATGCCAAGAAAGATCTCTCCAATGCAGGTAGTGTTTTTTATTTGTAGTTTTATAATTAAGGATGAATGGAACTACTACTACTACTACTACTACTACTACTACTACTACTACTACTACTACTACTACTACTACTACTACTGGCAATTGACACAATGGAAAAATGGTAAAAAATAATGAATAATAGAGTATTAACAACAGTAATGTTTGAAATAGCTATAACAAAAAAAACAAATAGGATAAAGAAAGTCTAGTGAATAAAATGAATAAAATTTGAAATTAGAAACAGGAAGAAAATTCCTCAGTTGGTCATAGCAGGTGTAAAACTTACATAGATTATATACTTAGTAGTATAGAACCTCTTATGAGAATAGACAAGGCTTTTAGAATGAACATGCCTGGTCAATGTAGTGAAATATATTGTCTTGAAAGATATGAGTGCAAAGGATGATGAGACTAATGAAAAATATTGTAGACATAAAGAGAGCCATTATGAACAGGTGTGCCAGAAATTGATACAAAGATCAAAGATCAGAGATCAGAAATATTATAGGCATCAAGTTTTGTGCTTAAATTTTAGGGGAGATTACTGCTCTACTGAAGATTGACTAAATTCATTAAGATGAAATAGGTCTTCCAAATTCTTGAGACATCCTTAGTATACATGTATCAATATTTTGTACCACTTAAGAGAGAGACCAAGTTTGTCTCTCAAAAGTTAATTTGTAAGCAAGAATATTTAGAATTTTAAAATGAGTTTCACATTGTTAGAGACATTGTCACTAACAAGATCGCGTGGGGGGTGAGGTTAGGATATTCAGTTTCCTAGACCTACTAACATATTAAATGCAGAGATTTTTTGTTTTAATGTCATTGCCCATACAGTAATATGCATGATGTGTTAATGGGAGCTATGTCTCTGTTGAGTGATTCAGTAGCCATAGGTCTATATTTAGGATATAGAATTGATGCTATGAGATAAGCATCATCTACTAGAGCAACAAGTACATTTTAAAGGTCAAACCACCCATGGTACTTTTACTGTATAGTGTACAAAAATAGGCTTAGGAAATGACACTGAGGAACACTGGAGATTAGATTCCTTTAGTCACTAGGTGCATGCCAATAACTACTGATTGTAATCTGTTATTTACAATTTGAATAGTAGTACAAAAATATCCTCCAACTCCTATCTATCTAGGCCCTCACAATTAACATGGCCAATATGATGTAAAAGATAGAAAAGAAAGAAAACAGACATAGGTACACAAAATACAATGGAGGACATTAATCTTTTTTAGATTATCAAATTGCATAGTCATGCTAAGGGGTACACTTAGCAACCTTATGTAGGTCTCTCCTTCTTGTAATAGCTAATGGCTAAAAACAAACTTAACTAAATTCTTTTTGTAAAATTAGAAAATACATACTGTACATTCCATATGAGAATAGTAGGATAGCACACAGAAAATATTAGAAATACCCCTGTATAAAGAAAAATATGCACTGTCTGACGATACCATTTCAATCCATCTGGAAGAGGTGCAGTACAATGCTGTTTAGATACATGCATTTATCTGGATTGAAGTGCTTTTGGCTTCTTTACTGTGATTGTTGAAATGAATTTAAGGAATGAGAACTGCTTAAGTTGTTGTGCGGTAAACTGGGGTAGATTTTGATATAAAACTGTGTTCAATCTACAGACACAAACATTGAAGAAGGTAGATAGTTCCTACCGATGGGTCCTGAGCATTCTTCCATGAATGGTCACTTTTGCTTGAATATAAAAGTGTGCATATCTGGGGACATTCGGAACATAGAATGGAGGATTGATATGACAGATGGGTTTTAGATAAAACAAATAGTAACTTTATTATGAGTAAACATGCCAAAATACATTGGAAGTGTGATAAATATTTGATTACACCTCAAGGTAATTTATGAGTATGATATCTTGTTCCTTATAGATTGGTAGTTAGGCCTTTGTTGCCTGTTAATGGTAGCTCTGCAAGTAGTTAGAAATGAAGACACTAAATAGAATAGCTACATACAGTATATGGTGTCATAGATATTTGGAAATCTTTTTGAAATAATTACATGTTGTGTGACTGTTTTGAATTCATAATAGGTCTCATGTTCTAACCTTTAGTTGTTTATTTAGATATTTTCCAAATAGTTAAATCTATAGGTATGGCACTGTATCATGTACTGCTTCAGGTTTTGTTTAAAACTGGGATGTTCCATTATTTTATCCATTGAATGTAAAGACTAGTTACCTCATTGCCATCTCATGAGACTCTCTGTGGTCAATACAAAAGACTCTTTGCAGGATCTTTTTGGTGCCCTTTGCATTTCTCTCTGCCTTTTACTTTATAATCCTTTCATTTAATCCTTTTCCATCAAATTGTCTTCTTTAAGCAATCTCCCAGAGAAATCTTGGAAGACCTGCTAGCCAAAATGCAGTAAATATCTTTAGTAGTGTATGTTAGTTTATATTCTTTTTCATAAAACAGAAAGCCGAGGGATGCGACCATAGAGAGATTATATGCTTTACAATGGAATGCAATCAAGCCCTAAAAATTATAGAATTTTAAACTTTGAATTCTCGCAAAAATACCTAGTAATCATGATAATGATCAGAGTGATGCAAGGATTGGTCTTAGATTTTTACTGAAAGGTTTTCCATAGAAATTCTGTTTCAATTGTTATCATAGTCTTTATTCAATCAACAGGATTAGTGGAAGCTTTCAAGAGTGCTGTGTCGTCTATGGTGTCTGAAAATTACAAACGGTTGCAGCATCATTGCGATGAAGGAGAGCGGTATGAGCTTGCTTGGAACAGATGTTCGGTGCTATTAGCTCAATGTGCAGAGGTAAATTTTGAGATAATTAAGATTTTAAATTAAAACTGAACTACCATGGTACAGGTATTGTTTATTTTTTAGACATTAGAAGAATTCACCAAAGTTTATATTCTACTAAGTTTATCAATCTTTCAGCAGGAAAATTTAGTTACTATATTTTAAGACGTTTAAGATAATCTTATGTGTAAAGTCCTTAGTTTACATGTTTCCATACTGTTATTCATCTGGAGGTATGGTTATCTCGAGCCTAAGTTGCCTAAAAAGTTTTGCATTCTTAATCTGTTTTTTGGGAGATAGAGACTCTGGTTTATCATACAACTCTAAAATTGCAAGCGAAGATTAAGAATTGTCGTGTTCATACTTTTTGTTTAAACCTTTTTATATGCAAAACAGGTTACCAAATATTGGAGATGATCGTGCTTCTGGAATGCTTAATCTGTTATTAAAAAGAATGACTTACAGGTAGCTGATAAAAGATTGAGTTACATTTTGTGAATCATATTGTTAGAGACAGTTTTATCTATAATTACAAAGTACAATTATTTCCATTGGATAAACATGTATGACTTTACTTTAAAAAGCTTATTACAGTACGGTACAAATGATGTCCTTATTTCATAGACTGGTTTGCCTTCAATTTGCTATAATTAAGTACTGTATAGAAAGGCAAAAAATTTATAAATATCATTAACACAAACTTTGATGAGCCAAGAGGTATAATTATGTCAAACTTTAATATATTGAATTACAAGATGAGCAAAGTACTGTACATCATCTTTACTGCATTTCTTGCAATCAAATTAATTGTGGCAAAGTCATTGTATCTTCTGGTAATATTTTTTTAAGGTCTGAAGGACAAGATAGATAATTTCTTAAAGATATTATCTAGAATGAGAAGCATTATTACAGAACACTGAAAATTTTTAAAGTATTGTATGAAAATCTTAATCTTCTGGGAAAAAAAATAGTATTGAGTTGCCAATATAGTGTTCTTTACACTAGAAATGTTATAAAATAAAGCAATCTAACAATATGTTCTTCAAAATGGAGGGACATGGTCGTATGGTTTGTATTATTATTAAATAATTATATATATATTAAGTAAATACTAAGCTCCGTCTGAAACCCTCTTCCCGGGTCAACCATCCGTTAAAATCCTTTATATATATGGGATAAACTTATGGGATTAGAACCGGGTAGATTACCTGAGTCCGATCAAAGAATCATAGCTACTAACTTATAGATACAATTCTCAAGTTATCCTGGTCCTCCCGGGGCGGAAGGATAGTGAGGATGGAATTCCCGGGAAGGGGGATGCTAGGTACGTAGCGAGGTGCATACCCAGTCGCGCGCTTTTGGTGGCCAACCATGACGAGCCGAGGAGAGAGCGCTACCCGCGTTGACTCACGGAGCGTGTGAGCCAGGCCTCTCTCTCAGTTATCTTCCCACTCTCTCTAAAAGAATGTGACTCAAGCCTACTTCCCGAGGTTAGGGTGTGGCGAATAGTCCACTTAGGTGGGTACAGGGGTAGGGGGACAACCAAGAAGAGTGGTTCGCTCAAGATCTGGTGACCACTGTGGCCGGTCGGGTGGGACAACCCTCCGAGACACAGGGGAAATATCCGATGAGGCGGTAAGCCTATGGCTTCCTGACTAAAGCATGCGATTAAATAAAAATAATAATAATTACTTGAAATATGTGTTCTAAAGTAAAATAGGCTATAACGACATAAAGTGAGTTAAAAAGGGGCGGGAAATAGGGAGAGGAACATGGTGTGATACGAGCGTATAGCCTAACTCTCCACAAACGGGTAAAATGCCGACCTGGTCAGGAAGACTAAACTGCTCTAAACACTAACTAGCCCTCCAAAATCGGGTATAATGCCGACCTGGTCAGGTAGTACAATGACTTTAAGGATAATATCCTATATAAAGTAAAACGTGTTCCAATTCCCCGCATAATACTCAATAGGAACATCCTAACCTAGATATAAAATACTTATATCGAAGGGGAGGCTCACTGGTGTAGGCTATCTTCCGAAGCCGCATACTGCCCGGTCGGGTAGGCTAACCAAATAAATGCCAAAATAGCCTAATTAATACTCAAACGTTAATAAACTTCAATAACCATGCTAAAAAACTGTACTGTATAAGATGTCTAGAGCTAAATAAACCAGACTTCAATTAGTATGAGGAACTAATTGAAAGTGGTAAACAACATAAAGCTCTCGGAGGTAGCGACACCAAAATGGCTGCCGAATATGCCTGTGAGAGAAGGCATCACACAATGCTGCTGAGATTAAAATTAACAATATTATTAATTTTACGTGTGTCGCTACCTAGAATTATAAAAACAGATAATTACAATACTGAACTAGGGAGTAAGGGTCTCCAAAACGTCAGACATCTTCAAAAACAGTCACAAAGAAGCTCCTGAAAACAATCACGTTTGGACATCACGATGCTAGAAAAGGAATGATTGGAGAAGCATGGGTGGTGGTAGTGGTGGGCGGGGAGCAGTAGCCGTAGTAGCGGGCAGTAGTCGGATGTAGAACGGCACCTCGAAGTATTGGGGGATTTTGAGAAAGGAGAGGAATAATTGGCAAGGGACCTCTGGTAGTAGTTTTAACACGCCCCAGTTTATATACCGACCCCCTATAAGGGTGAGGGAGCTGGGTATATTCCTGGCATTCCATGCAACTTTTTCTCTGGTATATCTAGCAGTATTTGTACCTTAGAAATGGTGCTATAAGGAGCATTTCATGGAGCGATACAGGTTGAGCCCAGAAATAGATTTTTCCTTTGTCGAAATCCCATTATTATCATTATTATTATTATTATTATTATTATTATTATTATTATTATTATTATTATTACCTGCTAAGCTACAATCCTAGTTAGAAAAGGAGGATGCTATAAAGCCAGGGGCTCCAACAGGGAAAATAGCCCAGTGGGGAAAAGAAATAAGGAAAATAGAATATTTTAAGAACATTAACATTAAAATATCTCCTATAAAAACTATGAAAACTTTAACAAAACAAGAGGAAGAGAAATTATATAGAATAGTGCGCTCGAGTGTACCCTCAAATAAGAGAACTCTAACCCAAGATAATGGAATACCATGGTATAGAGGCTATGGCACTACCCAAGACTAGAGAACAATGGTTTGATTTTGGAGTGTCCTTCTCCTAGGAGAGCTGCTTACCATAGCTAAAGAGTCTCTTCTACCCTTACTGGGGAAAGTAACCACTGAACAATTACAGTGCAGTAGTTAACCCCTTGAGAGAAGAAGAATAGTTTGGTAATCTATGTTGTCAGGTGTATGAGGATAGAGGAGAATATGTAAAGAATGGGCCAGAATATTCAGTATGTGTGTTGGAAAAGGGAAAATGAACCGTAACCAGAGAAAAGGATCCAGTGTAGTACTGTCTGACCAGTCATAAGACCCCATAACTTTAGCGGTAGTATCTCAATGGATGGCTGGTACCCTGGCCAACCTACTTTATCATAATTTCAATTTAGAATCACAATTAAGATTCATTTACTAGATAGGTTATCAGCTATACAGTGAACCCTCGTTTATCGTGGTAGATAGGTTCCAGACCCGGCCACGATAGGTGAAAATCCGCGAAGTAGTGACACCATATTTACCTATTTATTTAACATGTGTATTCAGACTTTTAAAACCTTCCCTTGTACGTAGTACTGTTAACGAACTACCCTTTAATGTACAGAACACTTAATGCATGTACTACAGTACCCTAAACTAAAACAGGCACAAATATTAAAGGCGATTTTATATCATGCGTTTCCTAAACACGCCAAAAAGCACGATAAAAAATGGCAACCAATGTTTTGTTTACGTTTCTCTGATCATAATGAAGAAACAAACGCAATTACTGTACACATCTGTGTATAGGTTATTTTTTGCATTGATTATATTGATTATTCAGTACAGTATGTTGATTTTGTTATTACCAATATGTATATATATATGGGTTATGAAAAAAATCCGCGAAGTGGTGAATCCGCGATGGTCGAACCGCGAAGTAGCGAGGGTTCACTGTAGTTTTAATTGCATAAATAGGTCTATGCACCTTAGGGAAGGAAGTATGTATTACATTAATTATTGATCCTCTAGAGAAAATTATTTCACATCTAACTACTGAGTGCCAAATGTATTAATATTTATATTAGATATACTGTACCCTTTTTTGTAGCAAAACATTTTCCAATTACAGTGCATTATTTATGAAAATGAAAATCAGGTTTACGTGATATGTATTATTCTTTTCTGGATTACTGAGAAATTGGGTATTACTACCAATATTCATAGTAGAGTAGGTCATGGACCTTTTTTAGCATCTATGGGGTTTGTATTATTATTCTAATCTGGATTACTGAGATTTTGGATCAACTTCCAGTTTTTCATAGTAGGTTAAGTCATGAACCTTGTTGTTTAGCATCTATTACTCAGAACAAATTTCCTTTGCTAATTTTACTGTTTTGTGAACAGGCACATACGAGGTACTTTGTCTGTGAACAATTTGTTCAAAATGTTGAGACCTTGGAATTTAGCGATGGTGTGCGCAACATTTTACGCCAGTTATGTCGTCTCTACCTCATTCATCATATTACGCTGAACCAGGGATTGTTTTTAAGGGTAAGTTCAATAGATAATGTCTTATGGAAGACCTTGTGTATACTCCAGTTCATTATTAACCTTTTGAAACCTGAGTATTGTATTCATGAAATTGAAATCACTATTATATTGTATATCTGATTATCTCATGAAAGTATTGATAAGCATAAATATTTTATTCTATGAAATACAAGAAAATGAAAAAGATGTATGCATTATGAATATGCATATAATTTATAGGAAGTACGTACTTTAATGTAACCATTGATTTTCATTGTTAGACGTAGGATTTTTCCATATAAGATAATTTTTGTCTCAAAATAATTTTTTTATGAAAATTATAGTAACTGATTGTTTTTCTATGCAAATTACAGACAGGAACCCTTTCTTCCAGTAATATCAGTACTCTGGAAGGAGAACTTTGTGAACTGCTAGGCCTTCTTCGCCCAAATGCCGTCAACATAGTAGATGCCTTTGATGCTCATGATCGTGTACTAGACTCAACACTTGGGTGCTGGGATGGTGATGTGTATCAGAGGTGAGATATCTATAGTAGGAAGTATTTTTTTTTCAGTTATAGTATATGGAAACTTGAAAATGTCCAATTTTTCCTAATGAATACTGTATGCAAAGTTTTAGTAATGAATTTCCTGAAATACTGTGAAATTTTATGTCTATTGTTGTTTATTTTCTTCATTTGCATTATTGCAAACTTATACTATTTGATTTTATGGGTTTTTTTTTCTTTGACATACTGACAGTTTTGGGGGGAATCTTGCTCTAAAAGTAAAGTACAGTACTTTTTTTACTTGCACCTCAGGAAGTTGTAGAATTTTTTAATAATCATCAATTCCTGCAATCTCCTGAATAACTGTACCTTAACCCTTTTACCCCCAGGCTATTTGGAAATTTCCAACCCTTAACCCCCAAGGGGTTATTTTTTTTCCTGCACATTTTGCAGTATATTTTGTTTAAATTGCTCTAACAGACTTAATTTTTGTCATAGAGAGGTCAGGTTGGTCTCATTCTCTTGGAAAATGCCTGATTTTTTTTCAAAAAAATATGAAAAATATGAAAAAAAACATTTTAACCCTTTTACCCCCAGGCTCTTTGGAAATTTCCAACCCTTAACCCCCAAGGGGTTATTTTTTCCCCAGCACATTTTGCAGCATATTTTCTTTAAATTGCTCTAACAGCCTTAATTTTTGTCATAGAGAGGTCAGGTTGGTCTCATTCTCTTGGAAAATGCCTGAATTTTCTTAAAAAAATATAAAAAATATGAAAAAATTAATTTTTATAGCATTTTTTTGCATGGACGTACCGGTACGTCCATGGGGGTAAAGGGATGGCTTTTGTGAAACGTACCAGTACGTCCTTTGGGGGTAAAAGGGTTAATAGCATTTTTTTACAAGGATGTACCGGTACGTCCATGGGGGTAAAGGGATGGCTTTTGTGAAACGTACCAGTACGTCCTTTGGGGGTAAAAGGGTTAATAATAGGTTCAGGATGGGTTTGTATGCATACAAAGTGCTTTCATTGAATATTAATTATCCTAGGCTATCCTAGTCTACCACCGAAAATCTTAGCGGTGCTCTGACTAGTTCTGTATAAAAAAACAGTATATTTGCTCTACTGTATATGATTTTCATATTCATTATGTAATAAATGTATTTCATGTATAACTTCAAAAAGAAAACTTTACCAAGCATAAGAGTTCATTAAGAAATTTGTTATAATAGGCTAGCAAACCCAGACTACATAATCATCAAGTAAGTGTGTTGTGACACATAGGCAGTCCAGAAGTAATTACTGTTTGTAATATATGCAAATGGTTATATGCAGACTGGTAAAATGAATATTTGTACTAGGTAGGGAGAAACTAGGTGTAAGGGGCACAAAAATGGTTATATAATAGTGTAGCCTTAATGTAGAGTAACTTTAAGGATCGAGTGTATTATAACTTGAGTATAATTATAAGGTAAAGGGCATGAAAAAGAGAGCAGTAAGAAAGTGTAACAATTATGTAACATTTTAAAGTATCGCTGTACATAAGATGGAAAGCAGATAAATGAATAATATATGCATGCAGCATGTAGTCCCTGGACTTTGGATTAGGTAGGTGGCTAAGCTTGCTCTTTAGAAGATCGTAACCACCCCCACCACTTGATTTAGACTCATAATTGATTAGGAAAATATATTAGTACAGTAAAAGTGACTGATAATTATTAATATAGTTTGATGAGTTGACAGATTCTCATTAGTAGGCTTTTATAGGACTTGGCCAAAGAGGAAATTTGTAGGTGAACTAGGGTTGAAAGATAAGGAAAGGGCCAGAGAGAAAAAATAAGAAGTATGCAATGCAGCAGAAGCCAAAGGTCTCTGGGTGAAACTCAAGGCTTTCTTCTAAGAAAATTTAGATTGCTTTTCCTTCCCGCACTTATTAAAACACTGGAGGTCTTTTGTGATAAGTTAACATCTTGCTAATGTATTATTACTTTTAGACTTATTTTGATGTTTCTTACAGGATGTTCGATGAAGCTTTGAAGAGTCCCCTGAATCAAATAGATGTTCCTGAAGCATATCACAAATATCTACGTCCTCTAATGAAATCAAATTTATAGAGTTCAAGGTATAATTGTTGTAATGTACAAATGTTTTATTGTCATATATGCTAGATATTTTTATATATAGAATTTATTTGTTTTTATCATTTTATATGTCTATTAATCTAACTACTACATAAGTACTGATGTAAGTATTTCATACTGGGATTTAAATTAAATATGAAGCTATTAATAAGTTCTCTAATCCTATCCAGTCTTGGAAGGATTTAGAAGATTAAATGATGAAGTTTTGCTACAGTGATCACTGAATATGTTTATGATAGGAAAGGGGGTAACTTGGAAAAATTACATTTACATTGCCTTAAAAAGTTTATTCATGTAGTTTAACTTACCGGTAAGACTTTTATTTTTGGGATATTTTAGAAAGATGCTACAGTAATCATTGAATATATAATGAATTAGAAGGGGTAACTTGAAAAACTTTCAAGTACATTTACATTGCCCTAAAAAGTTTATTCATATAGTTTTTGAATTTTTTTATTTCTGGAATATATTAAAAGATATAGATTTTTAATTCTGATATCAAAGAGTAAAAGGTTATTGTTAATAAAGAAAGGATGCTTAACCAGGCCACATTGTTGCTTATGTAGACTCGTAAGGATGGCTTGAGTAATTGTATTGATAAGGAGGAAGGTGGAAATTGAAACAGAAATGAAAAGATTTAAAGGGAGGAGAAATTGCTTGAAATGGTGTTTGTGTTTGATTAAAGCATGTTTGTCAAAAGTAGGACTGGTTACTTTCCTGATACTGTAATTGTATTAGGTATCAGCTTAAAACATATCCATACACGAGACTCGCACAGAGGATATTTCTAAATTGCAGTGTGCTATATCCTACTCTAAAATAGCGCATACTACACAAAATATCTTCACAAATACAAAACATGAAATGTTCAGGTGTATAATCAACCTTCAGCCATAGACTATTTTAGAAAGAATTGAAAGTAAAGTGAATGCTTCTGATTTTTCCTTGGGAAACTAGTGCTTATCGATAACATTCACTGAAATAATATTTTGTATGACACTTCCAAATCTTGCATCACGTTTAAGTGTTGACATCACACCACGTGCTTTAATGTGCATTTTATTCATCTTGTGATTTTTTTGTATGAATACAAAGCTAGCCATATTTATGACTCAAATCAATAATGCTACAAACTTTTTTTTTCTAACATGATAGCATAACAATTCATGCAGTGTGTGTTTTTGATAACAAAGAGCACTAGCACTGGACTTTGAAGTTTACACCCCACTTGCAAGATGGTAAGGTCCAATAAATAGAATAGATTATGCTGTTAATGATTTGACTTGAGTCTATCGAAGCAGTTATGGGATAACACAGTATCAGGGATGTAAAAATTACAGTAGTTTAGTCAGTCCTCTGAGACATACCTAGATCTCAGAGGGCGGTCAAAAGCATGAGTATAAAATGTGAACCAACTTGAATGGCTTAGCCATGATGACTAAATTGCATAATAGTAATAAAAAATCAAAACTTTCGTTTCAACAAGCATAATTATGGTAGAGTAAAAGCACTTTCACAATCTCATCTCATTAAATATTTCATGGAGTAAACCCTTCTGAAAGTAAATATTTGGGGCATCCAGGCATAATGTGATTACTGGTGATTTGAATACTCATTCGTTATTGGAATAAGACCCTGCTCATTTATTGATGAGTGTGTTCATCTTTAGTTTAGATAGCTTTCTTTTATTCTCTGTAATCATACGTTATTTAATTGGTACTGTATTTCCATGAATTTTCACGTTCCCTGAATGTATGTAGTGGTTTACCATGATATAGAAAATATGGTTTATGCTGTAAAGAATACTCGGAATAGTTTCAGTTGATTTTAGCTCTTTCTAGAACGTGAGAATTTTTTGTCCGTCTTGTATAATACAGTAGTGTGTTTCATCTTACAGACTTTGTAAAGTACTTAACCATTACTTTAGATAATTTGAGACTTGAAGCACTAACCCTTTGATGTAGTTTTACCAGACCACTCTGTGCATAGAGTATGGAGCTCATAAAGTTATATTTCAGTGAATCTATTTTTACAGTTTCAATGATATGCCCTTTTTTAATGAAATATTCCCGTCACAAAATTAAGATAAATAATACATTGCAGATACACATGAATAGTTCATTCATTCTCATTTTATTACATTGACTGTCATTTCCAAGCTAGATGTTCATATTTTCAAAAGGCATATTTTTATGGTTTATAATTTCAGACCATTTCTTTTAAAGTAAATATATTTTGGTATGACAGGTGTTGGTGAGTATAATTTAAAAATGGAAAACCTTCTTTTGAGTTTTATAATTGTTTACTCATCTTCATTGTTTGATTCGCTCAGATAATTAAAATATTAATGAAATAAATGCCACGTGTGGAGTTTGTATCATCAGACACGGTTTTATAAAAATGCTTAACAATGGTTATAGTTCCATGGAATGAATTAAATATGTATTTGTATTGAAATTAAATCATTTAGTAGTCCTAGTATATTTCTTAGTCAAGAAATCCATTTCATTTAATGTTTTGGGTTCTTAGTTGATTTGATTTCCTGTATCCAAGTGAAAGAGCATTGAGGACAATATTGTATTGTATAATTTTTGTTTAGAACAAATTGGTTATATATGCAAAGTCAAACTTGCTTTCAGTAAGATTTATATGTACAGTACTGTTTAGGTTACTGGATAATGTGTAGTTATTGTACAGAAAATCTTTGAAGCAGAATTGCACAAAACTCTCCTATTTTTATCTATTCCTTATATTTCTGTTAATTACTAGTCCCTAACTGATTAGGGTGGGGTCTATATTTTTCTTTCTATTTGTTTTTGTTAAATTTGTTTTTGCTGATTAATTTGTATTAAGTTAATTTGTTAGTCATTGAGTTGCTAAATTATAATTAATTTGTATTACAAAATTATGAGTGGAATGTGATAGAATATTTGTATTTTGTATTGGAATTATATTCTTTGTAAAATTATATATCTCAGACTAAATTTGCATTTTAAGAAGACTCCTTTTATAGTGCATATATTGTTTTAATGTCTATTTTTCATGTTTTATATTGTTATTAAGTAGTAGCATCAATGTTATTACTGTAGTTTGCTAGAACTTGAGATTATGACAAATCAGCAGAAAGGATATTTTCATATGTATTTCTAAGGATTGCAGACCTTTACAGAGTAAATGTGAGAATGAGGGTCTCAGAGAGTTTTGAATAATTTCATAAATTACTCATGACTTGCCACCTGTAGGGGGATGCCTACAATGCTGCTAGACAAGGTGGCAGCTATTCAGGGCAGATCTCTGAGCTGTAGAGGTTCTTCGCTCAGGGTATTGCATTCCATTCACAGGATCCCGAAAAAATCTGCATTAGGAGAAAAATATTTCACTGATGCTGAAGAAGGAAGCAATAGAGGAAGTCTTCGGCAGGTCCCTCGCATTGCTTTAGCAATCTCTTCTTAGTGGAGAAATTGTTTGGAGGTTGGAGACCTGTCATAAATGTTTCCCGCTTTAACCAGTTTGTGCTCAAACTCGGTTCAAGATGGAGACCCCCAGCAAAGTGATACAGGCCCTCAGAAAGAATGACTTCCTGCTGACCTTAGACTTACAGGATGTTTACTGTACTTTGAAATCCCAGTCCATTCGAGATCAAGGAAGTACCTGTGATTCCCTTTCAGAGAAAGAACTTATGAGCTCAAGGTGTTTTTTGACCTATCAACAGCCCTACTGATGTTCGCTCACCTGTTCACCCTAGTCTCCTCATGGGCCCATGCCAGGGGAATAATGCTTTTACGATACCTAGACGACTGGCTCGTATGGGCGAAGTAAAGATCTCAGCTTATCCAACGCGGAGAGCGTCTTCTCGAATGATGCTGTGATCTGGGTATCCAGCTAAATTACAAGAAGTCGAAACTCGACCCGCAACGTCACCTTGCCCCCTTAGAGAAACTGGTATCTTTCAGGAGGATGCATCTTTGCTCAGTAAAATGAGCACTAAGAGCCAATTGTCACAGACCTCAGACTCCCCATCGACACTTGTGAAGATTTTTTGAGACTTAAGAACAGATCTCTCGTGGTGGCTAAAGGAAAGGAATCTGTTAACCAGATCACTTTTACTGATTCCAACTCTGAACTTTCTAATCTTTTCAGATGCTTCTCGCCGGGGATGAGGAGCCCCCTCTGAGGAAGGAACAAATCTCAGGACTATGGTCACCGAAGGACAAGTTTTTCCACATAAATTATCTGGAACTAAAGGCAATGTATCTGGCCTTACTCCACTTTACAGAGACGAGCAAAGGTCACTCGGTAATGTTCATGAGCAAAAACATGACCGTAGTGACTTATGTCAACAAGCAGGGGGCCTCAATATCCCACATCCTTTGTCAGTTGGCAGTAGAGATGCAACATTGGTCACAGGTAAATATTGTTCATCTCTGAGAGCGATTCATCTCGGGGGGGGGGGGGGGGGGGGAAGAACTTGATACAGTAGCAGACAGTATGAGTCGACTAGGGACATTAGTTAGTTCAAAATGGTCTTTGTATCCTCTAGTGGGAAAGAGTTTTTCAACCATTGACATGTTTGCCATACATCTGAACAACAAGCTATCTGTGTATTGTTCTCCAGTCCCGAACCCAGCAGCAGTAATGGAAGACACTTTCCAATACTCCTGAGATGGGATGGACATGATGCATTTCCCGTTCTGCCTGATCCGTCAGTTCTTGAACAAAATCAGGCTCAGGCTCTCACAAAATCTAAGAGTAACGCTAGTGGTGCCAAGGCGGGAAAAAATGGAGTGGTGCTCTGACCTATATCTTCTTACAGAATTTCCAAGAAAACTTCCAGATTGGTCAAATCTTCCTCGTCAGCCTCACATGAAAAAGTTTCACAAAGCAGCTCACTGCCTGTCTCTTCACAGCTGGGGTTATTCAGCACCTCCTCCAAAAGAAAGTCTTTTCAAGACTGACAGTGGTGAAACTTTCAGAATACCTCAGCAAGTCCTCCGCAGCAGTCTACCAGGCAAAGTGGTCACTTTTCTGTGTTTAGTGTCGAAGAAGGAACATTAACTCCACTCAAGCCACTATACCACTGATTGCCGACTTTTAAGTTTACTTACGGAAGGAGAAACTTCTCTCAGTCAAAGCATTAAAGGCTATCGCTCAGCCTTTTGTCAGGTCTTCAGACTGAAGGAAATAGATCTCTTCTCCTCGTTAGAACTGTCGCCTTTAATCAGAAACTTTGAGCAATCTTGTGCACCTCAGGAACTCAAACCCCATCCTTGAGTGTGTCAAAGGTTTTAAAGTCCCTAAAGTTAGTGCTTTACAAACCCCTTAGCAGGGCATCAGACTGGGACCTTACATTGAAAAGTGTTCCTCTTAGCTCTAGCATCATAAAAGAGAGTAAGGGAACTACATGGTCTGACTCGCTCAGTGTCACACTACAAGGGATGTGTCAGAATTCATAGTTAAGACCCAAAATCCATCAATGACTGATAACCAGTTTGACTCCTTTATGATTTCAGCAATCAAGGAGATAACTGATGATACGAACAGTCTGTTACTTTGTCCTGTAAGGGTAGTCCGTTTTTTCTTGTCTAACTTGTTTGTAAGCACAGGTCAAAACAAGAAGGGAGTAACCAAGAACACCATCTCTTTCTGGTTACAAGAGACTATTATGATAGCATACAAATCTAAAGGAAAAGTGTTGCCTTGGGCCCCTCACAAGGCTCACGACATTCATGGTATTGCAACCTTAGCGTTCCGCAAGAACCACTCAGTGGCACAGGCGCTTAGTGCTGTGTTCTGGAAAACACAGCCCATTACTTAAAAGATTGTGCCCATAGATCTTTGGACACATTCTCATTAGGGTCTTGTGATAGCCACCCAACAGATAATTTAAACCTATGCCCCGACAGGACAATTAACATTATGTTATGTCATTACCTATTTACAGCATAAGTGTGGTATGAGAGTACTGTAGAATGAAAGTCCCTTCCTTCCTCTCTTTTAGAGCCTCCCTTTGGGAATATATGCACCTATGACCACTTATGAAGGTAAGAATACCACTGTGACACTACATATATGTGATATACAGGTATTTCAAATTAGGAAATTGTTCATACAGAAATCTCAAACTTGTGGGTTGTGGTGTTTTTGAGTCGGTCATGATAGCTGTTATTTTATCCTGGCTCAGTAGTCTGACAGACACTCTAACGTTGTCTTACAGGTACTTTCTCCCACCTAAGGAAGACTCCCATATAAATGACAAGGATTTGTATTCTTGTAGGAACAAATTTTTAAAGTAATTTGTATTTTTCATAGCTATATAAACCTGAGTCATTTATTTATATTTCCTGCTTCATCCACCCTGTAAGTCTTAACCAAGACTGAAGTTGGAATTGAGCCGGAGGCTCTTACTTGCCTACCCAGTGCAAGTGAGAACAAGGAGCAACCATATAATGTTGCCAGACACAAGAGTTTTTCAATTTTGGTCGTAGCAAAACAGCAAATGAGTGTAATTCATATAAATGACTCGTGTCTGTATAGCTAGGAGAAATACATATTACTTTAAATTTTTTTTATTACTTTTGAATATTTTTTTTTCTTATAAAAGGAAGCTGTTTAAAATGTGGTAATCAAATAATATCAGATATGCCCAAATCTACCCATCATTCTTCAATTCATGTAAAAGATAAAGAAGGTAATTTAACCCTCATAAAAACCCTGTGACATCTATGGATGGGAAAAGGGAGTTTCCTCTGGCTGTGGGAGAATAAATTTTTGTCAATTTATTAAGGATACTATAGTGGTCAACCCCATGGTTGAGTAAATTTTTGTTTATAATTTTTAGACTACCTGAAGATGGTAAATCCACAGATGAGGAGAAAGTATTTTTTAATATTTATTGTGTGTTGAAAGAAGAATTTACAGCCCAGATGTGAATGGTGAAATAAGCTCTCAATCATGTAAGTCTATTTATATAAAGTCAGCACTGTATGATTCAGCAAAATTTCATTACAGAAATGAATATTTAAAATAAAGTTTTCAATATTAATCTTACCCGATAATCATGTAGCTGTCAACTCTGTTGCCGACAGAAATCTACGGTCGGGATACGCCAGCGATCGCTATACAGGTGGGGGTGAACACCACAGCGCCATCTGTGGTCAGGTACTCCAGTACTTCTTGTCAACACCACCTCAATTTTTCCTCTGTCGTGCCTCCGGCTAGACGTACATGGATACGCTGTTGATTCTGGAGTTATTGCTCACGATTTGGTGATGTATTTGCTCTAGAGTTTAGCCTTCGCTATTCAGGAAGCTATATCATTAGCTTAGCAAGTTTTTGGAATTAATTTGATTTAATTTTTTATTTAATTTTGGTACGAAGAGAGTATGAACTCTCTTTCACTTTTAAATGGCCGACCCTTCCCTTAGACGGAAGTGTTGGTGTCGAAGAGAGTATAGACTCTCTTAATTTTGCTTAACAAAGTTATAGATTTATTTTATATCCCTCCGCCTTTTATAGGCCTCTTTGATTAACTTCCTTTTATTATAAACTTATTAAAATTAATTTTTATATTTGTTTATATTCGACCTTTCCTAATAGTAGGCGGTCTTTTCTTGGAACCGAAGTTAATTAACATTGAGCCCGTCATTTCGTTTTTACCTGTTAACATATTATGTTATTTTAATGTTTTTGAAAGAATTTCTTTGATAGTCTTGTACTGTTTTCAAAGTTGAACTAACGTTTTGTTTTGTCTCTGCAGTTGTTGACGTTCAGAACGTTCAACTTGCGCTCTATCGTTACGATAGAGAGAGAGTCTATCACGGTGTCACGTTGCAGTAAGAGTAAACCGATTCTAGCGTTTTGTTCATTCTTTCTTAACTTAAATGGTTTTAATTCTAATAAAGGAACTTTTTATTTGGGAAATCTTTCAGTTTTTTTCCTTTAACAATAATATGTTTTAACGATATATATAATTGGGCTCTTCTCTCAGGTGCTAAGTCAAGAGAGAGAGAGAGAGAGATAGAGACGGAGGGAGAGAGAGGAGGATAAACGTTTCGTTCAAGCGGGTAACGTTGTTATCGTTTTTGCTCTTCTCCCTAGTCTCTTTAGGGGAAGAAGGTAAACGTTTCTAGAGTTTTATTCTTGTTCTCAGGCTTTATGCGGTGAGAGATTTTAAACGTAGTTTATTTGATCTAGTGTTTAGTCTCTTTTCCAGCCACTGAATTATTTATCTTTCATTATGTTTTTCTGTTACATTGTAATACTGTTTTCGCAATTACTAACTTTTAATGAAGGATAGAATTGCGTGTTTCAGGTACAAACCACTTAAAGTTTCGAGTTCAGTGAAATAAGTGCAAACAGAAAATCAAAAGTGATGAAGTGATAAGCGCAAAGTGTTACAGTGTTGCGTTCGAGGGTTCGTCTGTTCGTGCCAGTTGTTCGCCTAGTCTGGGACCTCTTACAAGCTCCCAAGCCCAGGGGAGAAGTAATGTCGAAGGACTTATGGGTTCAGCAGGCCTTGATCGACGAACAGACGTTTCCCTCCGTGGTTTCGGGTGTTACCAACTCACGTAGCCGACGTGATCACCCCACCCACACAAAGACGAGAGAGCCCTTTTATTCCTCGTCTGCGGAAGAGGTTTCTCGCAGAAACCATGGACCAAATCTTGCAGCTTTTAAGTGCAAGTCGGTCCCTTCCGCGCAAGTCCAACTCCTAGGTGGTGCCATTAGCACTGGGTCAGTTCGGACTTGCTGCAGTACGACAACTGCACACCTCCCAGAGAGGCAAGGTGGTATCGCAACAGACAGTAACTCCGTCTGTTGCCGCACCAGCTGTTTTAGACCCTCAGTTTCAACGGACAGTAGCTCCGTTTGTTGTTGTCTTTCTTAAACTCTAGTGGTCTATGCTGCTGACAATGCAGTCTCAGCTTGCGGTGTTGATGCAGGAGTTTCAGGCAGAGAAGGTTAGCACACCTCCTCCTGCGAGCGCTCATGAGGCAGCCGCCTCAACTCCACCTCTGCGCAGTCCACCCTGTCAGACGTATGATGTTGAGGTTCCTCAACCTACCTCCACGCGTGAGCTGCCGCATTGGGAGTTGCCAGATACCAGCGCTGTGCAGCAACCTCCACTTTCCTTGAGGCAGGAGCCTCTTGCTATGCGGCAACCTCCTCAACACTTGAGGCAGGAGCCTTATGCTTTGCAGCAACCTCCTCTACCCTTGAGGCAGGAGCTTCATGTGTTGCGACAACCTCCTCCATCCTCGAGGCAGCAACCTCTTGCGTTGCGGCAACCTCCACCATCCTTGAGGCAGCAACCTCCACCATCCTTGAGGCAGCAACCTCAACTCTTGCGGCAGCCACCTCCACTCTTGAGGCAAGAACCTCAACTCTTGAGGAACCTCATGCTATGAGGCAGCCGCCTCAACGCATGCAGCAACCGCATTCTTCACAGCATGAGCCTCTCTCTGCGCAGCTACCTCCTCAACCCTTGAGGCAGACGCAACTCTTGAGGCAGGAACCTCACAGGAGCCTCATGCTATGCGGCATCCTCCTCAAGCCATGAGGCAGGAGCCTCATGCTATGCGGCATCCTCCTCAACCCATGAGGCAGGAGCCTCATGCTATGCGACATCCTCCTCTACCCATGAGGCAGCCTCATGCTATGCGGCATCCTCCTCAACCCATGAGGCAGGAGCCTCATGCTATGCGGCATCCTCCTCAACCCATGAGGCAGGAGTCTCATGCTATGAGGAGCCTCATGCTATGCGGCATCCTCCTCAAACCATGAGGCAGGAGCCTCATGCTATGCGGCAACCGCCTCAACCCATGAGGCAGGAGCCTCATACTATGCGGCATCCTCCTCAACGCATGCGGCATAAGCCTCATCCCTTGCTGCTTGAGCCTCATCCCATGCAGCATGAGTCTCATACCATGCAGCATGAGCCTCATCCCATGCAGCATGAGCCTCATCCCTTGCAGCATAAGCCGCACGCCATGCAACATGCTCTGCTTACCTTACAGCATGCTCTACATACAGCATGCTCTGCATACAGCATGCTCTGCATACCTTACCGCATGCTTCTCAGTCACACATCTTTGGTTGTTGCCAACTCACTAGACTGTCAAGCAGTTTCATAACGTTGCCTTCTAGTCTGCTGCTTTTGCACCAGTGAAACCCTCACTGAGAGAACTTAGCTTTTCTCGGATATGGTTCCTGTAGATGAGAAAGTGCTATTCTCCCTCCTTCTGATTTTCCCTTGAGGACTCTGTCATTTGGAGAGGAGCCTTTAGCTGCTTAGCCTCCTATGGACTTTTATTTAAGCATAGCATGCTTCCAGGGAGGGTAATGGTTCCACTTCAGTCACTAACCCCGTCTGTTACCACACCTGCTCCCATAGACCTTGAGCTGTGTTGCAAGACATGCAGTCCAAGCTTAGTCCTTGTTAGAGGATTTTTTGTTTACGGAGTCAGTGTGTCACTGGGAAGACGTTCAACAACCAGCAGAAGTGACTTGTTGTGACGCAGTGCGGCAACCTCAGCAACCCGATAAGGAGTTGTCTGTACGACCCAGACAGTCTAGACAGCTTCGGGTTGTCACTGTACTTCCTCGCTTCCCCATGGTTGACAGTTCACAGACTGTGCAGCAGTACCATGATCTTGTGTCCGGCTCCGTCAGACGACTAGCTTTTAAGAGCTCCCACAAGTCGTCGCTGTCTGGAGATTCTCAGATGGACTATGGATCTGACCAAGGAACTGGGCCTCCTGGTCAATTTTGAGGAGTCCCAGCTCGTCCCATCCCAGACCATTGTCTACCTGGGTATGGATCTTCAGAGTCGAGCTTTTCGGGCTTTTCCGTCGGCCCCAAAGATATACTAAGCCCTAGATTGCATCCAGAGCATGCTGAGAAGGAACCGATGCTCAGTCAGGTAGTGGATGAGTCTAACAGGGACACTTTCATCGCTGGCCCTGTTCATCGAGTTAGGGAGACCCCACCTCCCCCCCTTCAGTATCATCTAGCGGCTCACTGGATAAAGGACATGACGCTAGAGACGATCTCAGTTCCTGTTTCCGAAGAGAGGAGGTCTACTCTCACGTGGTGAAAGAACAGCTTTCTTCTCAAGGAAGTCTACCTTTGGCTGTTCAGAAACCCGACCGCCGTCTCTTCTCTGACGCATCAGACACGGGCTGGGGTGCGACTTTGGACGGACAGGAATGCTCGGGAACATGGAATCAGGAGCTAAGGACACTTCACATCTATTGCAAGGAGCTGTTGGCGGTTCATCTGGCCTTGATAAACTTCAAGTCCCTCCAGCTTAACAAGGTGGTGGAGGTGGACTCTGTCAACACCACAGCCTTGGCTTACATCTCCAAGCAGGGAGGGACTCATTCGTGGAAGTTGTTCTAGATCGCAAGGGACCTCCTCATCTGGTTAAAAGATCGAAAGCTCACGCTGGTAACGAGGTTCATTCAGGGCGATATGAATGTCATGGCAGATCGCCTTAGCCGGAAGGGTCAGGTCATCCCCACAGAGTGGACCCTTCACAAGAATGTTTGCAGCAGACTTTGGGCCCTGTGGGGTCAGCCAACCATAGATCTGTTCGCTACCTCGATAACCTGGAGGCTCCCGTTGTATTGTTCTCCGATTCCAGACCCAACAGCAGTTCACGTGGATGCTTTTCTGCTGGATTGGTCCCATCTCGACCTGTATGCATTCCCGCCGTTCAAGATTGTCAACAGGGTACTTCAGAAGTTCGCCTCTCGCAAAGGGACACGGCTGACGTTGGTTGGCTCCGCTCTGGCCCGCGAGAGAATGGTTCATAGAGGTACTGCAATGGCTGGTCGACATTCCCAGGACTCTTCCTCTAGGAGTGGACCTTCTACGTCTACCTCACGTAAAGAAGGTACATCCAAACCTCCACGCTCTTCGTCTGACTGCCTTCAGACTTTCGAAAGACTCTCAAGAGCTAGGGGCTTTTCGAAGGAGGCAGCCAGAGCGATTGCCAGAGCAAGGAGGACATCCACTCTCAGAGTCTATCAGTCTAAAGGGGAAGTCTTCCGAAGCTGGTACAAGGCCAATGCAGTTTCCTCATCCAGTACCACTGTAACCCAGATTGCTGACTTCCTGTTACATCTAAGGAACGTAAGATCCCTTTCAGCTCCTACGATTAAGGGTTACAGAAGTATGTTGGCAGCGGTTTTCCGCCACAGAGGCTTGGATCTTTCCACCAACAAAGATCTACAGGACCTCCTTAGGCCTTTTAAGACCTCAAAGGAACGTCGGTTGTCCATTCCAGGCTGGAATCTAGACGTGGTCCTAAGGTTCCTTATGTCATCAAGATTTGAACCTCTCCAATCAGCCTCTTTTAAGGACCTCACATTAAAAACTCTTTTCCTCGTGTGCTTGACAACAGCTAAAAGAGTAAGTGAGATCCACGCCTTCAGCAGGAACATAGTTTTCACATCTGAAACGGCTACATGTTCCTTGCAGCTCGGTTTTTTGCTAAAACGAGCTTCCTTCACGTCCTTGGCCTAAGTCGTTCGAGATCCCAAGCCTGTCCAACTTGGTGGGGGACGAACTGGAGAGAGTACTTTGCCCAGTTAGAGCTCTTAGGTACTATCTAAAAAGGTCATAACCTTTACGAGGACAATCAGAAGCCTTATGGTGTGCTATCAAGAAGCCTTCTCTTCCAAGGTCTAAGAACTCAGTTTCTTACCTATTCAGGCTCCTGATTAGGGAAGCACATTCTCATCTGAAGGAAGAAGACCTTGCTTTGCTGAAGGTAAGGACACATGAAGTGAGAGCTGTGGCTACTTCAGTGGTCCTCAAACAGAACCGTTCTCTGCAGAGTGTTATGGATGCAACCTATTGGAGAAGCAAGTCAGTGTTCGCATCATTCTATCTCAAAGATGTCCAGTCTCTTTACGAGAACTGCTACACCCTGGGACCATTCGTAGCAACGAATGCAGTAGTAGGCGGGGGCTCAGCCACTACATTCCCATAATCCCATAATCTTTTTAACCTTTCTCTTGAATACTTTTTATGGGTTGTACGGTCGGCTAAGAAGCCTTCCACATCCTTGTTGATTTGGCGGGTGGTCAATTCTTTCTTGAGAAGCGCCGAGGTTAAAGGTTGTGATGAGGTCCTTTAGTATGGGTTGCAGCCCTTTATACTTCAGCACCTAAGAGTCGTTCAGCATCCTAAGAGGACCGCTACGCTCAGTAAGAAAGACGTACTTAATAAAGGCAGAGTAATGGTTCAAGTCGTCTTCCTTACCAGGTACTTATTTATTTTATGTTATTTTTGAATAACTAATAAAATAAAATACGGGATACTTAGCTTCTTTGTTAACATGTATGCTGGTCTCCACCCACCACCCTGGGTGTGAATCAGCTACATGATTATCGGGTAAGATTAATATTGAAAAATGTTATTTTCATTAGTAAAATAAATTTTTGAATATACTTACCCGATAATCATGATTTAATTGACCCACCCTTCCTCCCCATAGAGAACCAGTGGACCGAGGAAAAAATTGAGGTGGTGTTGACAAGAAGTACTGGAGTACCTGACCACAGATGGCGCTGTGGTGTTCACCCCCACCTGTATAGCGATCGCTGGCGTATCCCGACAGTAGATTTCTGTCGGCAACAGAGTTGACAGCTACATGATTATCGGGTAAGTATATTCAAAAATTTATTTTACTAATGAAAATAACATTTTAGGAAATTAAAATGATTTTACTAAAAAATTAAGCTTTTGCTTGAAGAATTGAAACAAATTGAGTACTTGAAAGGTTGATTAAAGATAGGTATTCAATTTAATTTTCATGAAACGTAACAAAAGCGCGAATAGGTAGAATATTTATCTCTGATGTATTAAGATTAACAAACTCGTGAAGTTCATTTCAGAGTTACACTTGAAATCCGAAATGATGAATGAAGAAAAAAATAGCTCTATAATGTGTGCAATCATTAGACTGTGGTTAGAAGTGAAAAAACAGAAGTTATATGGAAGGTTGGGTATCATTAAAATCAAGAAATTCAAGTATCCTATTTTATGGTTACTAGTAAAGAAGAAAAGAAGTGAGATGAAAGCATCCAGAGAAAATGCATATGTAAAACGGTTATTAAAAAAAAATTCAGTTCATTTTGAAATATGAACAACTATTGCATAATGGTAGTGCTGTCAGTGAACTCTCACAGCACTGTAGACATCACTTTAAAAGTCTTTGTAGTGTTTCTTTAACCCATAACTGCACCAACTTTTGATCCTACCTGCCGTTCCTATTTCCTTTCTTCTACCTACCTGTCCAACCTCTGAGCTTTTACTTCATAGGGTTTTAGTACCCTACAGGAAACGTCCTAGCCACACAATCTGTTGGATGGGAGTTTGAGACCTGCTCAAGTTCGATAGTTTTTACTAGTGTCTTTAACCTTGCTATCTCTGTGAGCTAGTGATGGCAGGTTTTTGGGATCCTGTAGGTCTACCTACTAAGTCATCAGCAGAATTTGCCTGGCCCTCCTTGGTCCTAGCTTGACAGAGATGGGCTTAAGCACTAATCATATGTATAAATGGTCAGTCTCTAGGATGTTGTCCTGTCTCTTGTCTCTGCCATTTGTGCGTGACCTTTAAAGGGTTTTACCCCAATTTCTTCCCCAGCTCTAATGCCAAGCCATATGAACCAAATTCATAAATTCATTGAATCCATAAAAAAGGAGCAAAGTTACATGGAAGCATTAGAAGAAACTTATTGGTGATAGTTTTTTAACATCACAGTAAGTACAGCATAACTGAATGAAAAACATGGCAGGAGGAAAGAACATAACTTCAACATCAAAATTATAAATCAACAATAAACAGAACTGTCAAAGGTAAACCATTATCATATATTAAGTGAAATATGAACTAATCAATATATGATTTATTAAACTTATGATATAGGATTAAAAGGCAAAATAAGAGCAAAGATTAGAGCAATGCAACTGCGTAAACAGTCTATTGTCCAACATAGATACATGGAAAATAAAAAAATGACTAATATGGTATGAAAATTCTTACAGTATTTTATGGGGAATTGTCCTAAGCTTATTTAATCTAACGCATTCTTTGGTATTGAGTCCTAATGGACCCAGAAAGGCTTAACATCTATCCATTCCTAGAGTGCCATAAATCATACAAGTGAAATACAGTAAAGGAATTAATTTCACCCTTCAGTATCCTGTTCTTTACATACTCAACTTGAGTTATTAAGATGTTAGGAGGCAAACATTAGCGTCTATTCCAAAATTCGGACAAAATTCAAAACATCTACATTTAATGACCATGAAATATAACACAATTGTTCACCATAGGAGGGTCAGTATTGTCAAAAGGCTAAACATTGCCCAAGAGATTTTTCCGATTCCTTAGCCAGTAGCTGCATTTTCTTTATATCCTTCTACTCAACCTCCATTCCCACTAACTTTCTAATTGTTGAATGGCCTTGCAGGTCCCAGCACCTGGTTGCATAGCTCAAATTCATGAATCCTGTCCAATATTCACATTTTGGTCAGAAATACATAACTTATGATTTACAGATCCCAAACTCCTCTCCAATGAAGCTGAGACTAGGAAAGGGCAAGCAATGATTGCTGATGATTCAGTAGGTAGAGCTATAAGCTAGGCTAGCCCAAATAACCCATCCTTAGCTCAGAAGATTGGTGAGGTTGCAGACACTGCAAGAGACTATCAGGCTTGAACTCCCGACTCACATATTACAAAACAGGGATGTTTTAAATAGGCTTCAATAATGTTAAAAAAAAAAAAAAACATCTAAATGACCATTAATTAACCTTTCGATATCGATTTCTTCATTGTTGATTAATCAAGGTATCCTTTAATGAAAGCATTTATATACAGTATGTGAAATTCAGGCATGAAATAACTAACCATTATCTAACAGGAATGAATTAATCGAATTGGTGAGTAATTTAGTATATAATAATTTAATTTCTAGGGAAACCGAAATTCGCTGTTACAGACGGGTGATTGCTAGCTATTTTGCCCCCTCTTTTTTTTTTTGTCTGACTAATCGTATGGGACCTGGGCGATAATAATTAGAATAACATTGACTAAAATGTGAACATCATTCCATTGTCAAAGTCCATTGTTTACTTTAGGCAGACTAATAGGTAGTAGGTTGGCCAGGGCACCAGCCACCCATTGAGATACTACCACTAGAGAATTATGGCATCTCTTGACTGGCCAGACAGTACTACGTTAGTTCCTTCTCTCTGGTTATGGTTCGTTTTCCCTACGCTTACACATAAACCGAATATTCTGGCCTATTCTTTACATATTCTTCTCTGCCCTCATACACCTGACAACACTGGGATTACCAAACAATTCTTCATCCAAGGGGTTACTTTACTGTAATTGTTCAGTGGCTACTTTCCTCTGGGTAAGGGTAGAAGAGAATCTTTAGCTATGGTAAACAGCTCTTCTAGGAGGGCACTCCAACATCAAACCATTGTTCTCTATTCTTGGGTAGTGCCATAGCCTCTGTACCATGGTCTTCTACTGTTTTGAGTTAGAGTTTTCTTGCTTGAGGGTACACTCGTGCATACTATTCTATCTAATTTCTCTTCTTCTTGTTTTGTTAAGGTTTATATAGGAGATATTCATTTTAACGATGTTACTCTTAAAATATTCTATTTTTCCCTTTTTCTTTTACTCAATGGGCTATTTTCCTTGTTGGAGCCCCTGTTCTTGGAGCATCATGCTTTTCCAATTAGGGTTGTAGCTTAGCAAGTAATAATAATAATAATAATAATAATAATAATAGTAATAATAATAATAATAATAATAAACATGTATCGTTTGCAAATAGGCCTACGTGTGACAATTTTCTGTGTTTACGTAATCAGTTACTGGTTATTTTTAATAAATCAGGAGTTTACAAGCACTTAAGCGTTCAGTTCCCGAACTTCCCGGATGTTGTTTCCCCTTCAGTATATAGTCTTTGGTTGTTTCCATTCCCTACCACCCCCAAGTTACCCAACCCTCTAGCGGTTGGCTTCCGCATTAGTTCAACTTCTATCATGACCAGCGTCTTGTAGCGTTCTATTTCGAAATTTAGTGTA
>NC_090726.1:6674828-6702328 GCF_036898095.1 Palaemon carinicauda
AACACATCCGCACACACAGATTCACCCCTTTCCATCCCCTCCCCCTTTCCTAACAACAAACCCTCTGGGCCCTCTCACTAGGCCAGGGTATGACTGTTCCACCTCCCCCGTACCCGATGGACGGGAAGAGACCAACTAGTTATACGTCTTGCCGCTGAGTGTAACCGATATATATATATATATATATATATATATATATATATATATATATATATATATATATATATAGCCAGACACTTGCTCTTTATCATATAGGGGATATTATTATTGGGTATGAAATGTCCACAATAATTTATCCTTGTATTTTCAGTGAGTTTTTTTTTTTTTACAAAATGTCTGAAAAACAATTTAAAGTTTAATCTACAGAGGAACTTTAGACAAAGCTTGAAGTCTCTTAAATTTGAATAGATTGACTTGAGTCTGTTTTATAGTTTATATTTAACTGATTTACTCTAATGTTATTATCAATCTTGAAGATTTTATATCTTTTATTCATTAGTTATATATTGTTTATCTATTATTTCCCTTTTTACTTTCTTCACTGGGCTACTTTCCCAAGTGGAGCCCTTAGGCTTGTAGCATTCAGCTATTCCAGACGGGTTTGTATAATAATAATAATAATAATAATAATAATAATAATGATAATAATAATAATAATAATGATGATGAATTACTATGGATATTAATACCCAAAATTTTCTAGACATGTAACGGTGTCTCTCTCAAATTATTATTATTATTATTATTATTATTATTATTATTATTATTATTATTATTATTATTATTATTATTATTATTATTATTATCAACTTAAAATGTAACTAAGCTGCAAATTACTTTGAACAAACAGGAAAAAAAATCAATAAAGCGAAAACAAATAGAATACAAAAGTCGAAGCTTTGAAATTTTTGAAAGGTGCATAAAAGGGATTAATGCATTTAGAGTTATATAACGTCACTAAACAAAATAGAACTGCTGACTAAATATCTCACATTTTCATGAATTCCACCAGTAAGATTGTTGTGAATAGATTTTTTTATTTGTTTCACTAAATATAAAATTTCTGTTATGTAATTCTTATACTACATGAGAGGTATAAACAAAACGGAATTAAGTGAGAATTTTTCTTTATTATTATATAAAATTTGATTTTGACCAACGCATGCAGTTCTTGATAAAACAGGAAAGAAATGCAAATAAGAGGAAATTGATTAAACGAAAGAATTATTTCTAGTTGGCTGATCTTCAAAGTATTAACGAAGGTGAAAATTTCCTTAGAAGTAAATGTTCCTCAACTACACCGTCCTTGCGTAATGACGTTAGGTGAAATACAGAAATTACATGCGTTATTAGTTATGCCAATAACGCTTATTGTCACCAGTTTTACCAGAACATCTAATTAAAGTGTATTTCAATATGCATGCTATTATTATTGCGAGGAGATTATGGAGACTAAAAGAAGTTTTTTTTTTTCTCTTTTGGTGTAAACTTATAGTTTATTTATGCTGGTGGCTAAAAAGATACAAGAAGTGCAAGAAGTTTGTTGCAGTATCCAACTAGATCGTCAGTGTATGATGGAGGAACTCAAGGTGGAAGAACTCGCCACCCGAACAGTGTTCCGAACTGGCAAGGTATCTCTTTAAGTTTTATCATCATTATCATTATCATTATTTGCTAAGCTGCAACCCTAGTTGGAAAAGCAGGATACTATAAGCCCAGGGGCTCCAACAGGGAAAACAGCCCAGTAAGTAAAGGAAAAAAGGAAAAAAATTGTTTTAAGAACAGCAACAATATTAAAATAAATATTTCTTATATAAACTATAAAAACTTTAACAAAACAAGAGGAGGAGAAACAAGAGAGAACAGTGTGCCCGAGTGTACCCTCAAGCAAGAGAACTCTAACCCAAGGCAGTGAAAGACCATGGTACAGAGGTTATGGCACTACCCAAGACTTGAGAACAATGGTTTGATTTCGGAGTGTCCTTCTCCTAGAAGAGCTGCTTACCATAGCTAAAGAGTCCCTTCTACCCTTACCAAGAGGAAAATAGCCACTGACCGACTACAGTGCAGTACTTAACCCCTTGAGAGAGAAAAAAATATTTGGTAATCTCAGTGTTGTCAGGTGTATGAGGACAGAGGAGAATGTGTAAAGAATAGGCCAGACTATTTGGTGTATGTGCAGGCAAAGGGAAAATAAACCGTAACCAGAGAAAAGGATCCAATGTAGTACTGTCTGGCCAGTCAAAGGACCCCATAACTCTCTAGCGGTAGTATCTCAACGGGTGGTTGGTGCCCTGGCCAACCTACTACCTAGTTTTATTAATTTTTTTTTTCTGCGAAATTTTCCGACTTTCTAACTCTATATCATGCTATCGTATTAAGTTTAGACTAGAAGGCTACATTAAAATTAACATTCCATTCTGAAAGTGAGCTAACTTTAAACAGGTTGACAAGTTTCTCTTTACGATTGGAATTTAGCACTTTATCTGCTGTAATATAGTGTAGTTAGAGCTACTGTATGTAGAATTGAGACAAGTGTACAAGAGTCCCTGAATCAAACTAGATTGAACCCAGTGAGTGTTGATATAGGCTTCCTTCTACACGAAGGTTTGTGGTATAATGAAGACCAGTCGTAAGTTTATGCGGGTTATTTTAAGAATTTGCTAAGCGGACATGAGGCTCTGTTGGTCACATAACTGTAGCCCGTGACTCATTTTCTTCCATCCCCAAAAGTTTACTCAGATTGTAGGTTGCTCCTCCTTCCCAGGTTAGGTCTTCCAGAAATTTGAATAATATGGTTAGCTCTTATAAAAATCCCATCTAGGAATTTCCTTGTTGAAACTGATACCGTTACGTGAATGCCAAACATTTAGTCTAAAGAACGGCAGGGCTAGGCCTATAGTTTGAGAGGGAAGTATGTAATAGTTCTTTCTAGCATGCATTAAAGTTTTTTTTCCAAAGCAAACTGATTACCAAGGCGGGGAAATACTAAGGTTATGTATGTTTTTAATTTTCTTAAAGAAAATATCAATTCTTATGCTCGCATAGTACCGTAAGACAGCTTCGATGAGCACTAGGGTACCAAGGACTTTATACTATAAGGGAATAAATGGAAGTTGGTAAATAAGCTAATTTCAGACGGAGGATTCTAAGTTTATCAAAGACAGGGGAAAGTGCTTTCTCTCGTCTTTTTTCATTAATATTACTATGGTTAACATTGCAGGCCATTTTCAGGCTCTTGAATTATATCTCACATGCCCGAATCTATAAAAGGAAATTTAAAGTTATTCAAATTGCTTGGGTTTAAAAGTTCCATTTGCTGAATATAGGCCTAGTATGGTTTGTTAGTATATTTAAGGACATGAATTGTTAAACCGATCGACCATTGTCAGAAGTTTTTATAAGAAGAATGAATAAGACAATTCCCTTTAAGGAATTATTTGAAAGCTTGAGGGTTGTAACAGATTCCAGACTTTAGTGAAATTATTTGATATTCCTGTACTTTCACATGGCTTCTGTAAGACAAGCAATTGTGGCTCCATTAATATATTGAATAATCGCGATACCAGTAATTTCAGCACGACAATAGGAATTTCTCATATATCATTATCAGAAATTAGGAAGGAACCTCGCGAATTGTCCTAAACAATCGGAAACGAGTGAATTTCTGCACTTATTCCGAATTCTCTAAAGATTCCTTTGGCTCGAGATAAATTACTTGTGAATGAAATTGCAATGCACAATAAATTGCGCATATATTTTCCAATAGTGCTGAAATGATTTAACGCTCCTTTGATGATGATCAATCGAGTAAGGCTTTTTCTTAATGGTTTACTTACTTGTTTTGGGTTTAAATCCAACCCTCCACTGAAGTCGAGTGAACTACTTCTCGGGCGGGTCCATATCAATCATCTAACGAAACATTTTCATTATAACTTATACAATTCTTTGATTGTAGCATCTTCCAAATCATATGATCTTGTAAAAAGTAATGTCTTTAGTTTCTTCTTAAATTCAGTTGCTCCCTTTAGGTCCTTCATTTCAGTTGGCAGTTTATTATAATGTCTAGGCGCACAGTAGCTAAAAGCCCTTTCACCAAATTTACTATTTGTTCTTGGTTCAGATAGCCTATGTTTGTCACTCATGTGTCTTGTGTTAACATTTGTTTCTAGTTCTAGTTTATTCAGGCATTCTTTTAGATATTTTGGTTCATTTCACTATCATATACTGATGTATTCTTCATTAAAGGCCTGTTTATCGGCGAGTAAGGGTCCGGTTTCTATTCATGGTAAATAACAATGTTTATAGATGGTTTCCACCAGAACTGAGGGTAATCAAATGGTAGATTTAAATGTCGAAAATATATACAGGTTATGGGCCTGTAAATGAAATTTCATTTTTATCCTAATGAACTCTAGCCTAAGTCCTATGATTCAGTTACCCGAGGTAATGAAAGGAACGAAGGTTATGGAATATTTCAATAAAACTAAAATATGAGAGATTCGTAAACCATAGACCCTTTGAACCAAGGTCATTAAAAATTTTCAGGAAAGTAGAATATGAGAGATTCAGAAATCTGATAAATATGTAGGCATAGAAAATTTACTGCCGCAGAAGATTTTGTAACTAGTAAGCAAAGTAAATTTGAAATTTCAATGATCTTTTATATCAAGTGAATAAAGAAAAAGTTGCTCTGAACTGCATTATTTTTGAAATTCAATAAGGGAACTCTTAGTAAAGAATGCAAATCAGTAGTATGCTTGTTATGACTTTTTTCTTTTATTCTGGGAGCAGTTACAAAATATGTAATCTGTATTCATACACCATGGCCATGTGCTATTTTAACGCAGAAAATTTTAAATGTTTGTGTACAATATTTAACCAAAATTTCAAGCGGTTTAGAAGTCATAGGAATATAGCTCCATGTGAACAGGAAAAAAGCTGACAAATGATGGGTGCTAATTGCAAAATTCATATTCCTGTAGATCCACCTGAAAGACCCGCCACCCCAAATTTTCTCACCTGATGATCCGCCACTCCCAGAGAAGCTCTTAACTTATTTTACTTTTGATGGCTGCTTTTCAGGATCTGTACTGAAGGGAAACCCTACTCTCCACGGGACCTTTCATAATTCATTTAATCGTATACAATTTTTTTGTTTTAAAGGTCGCCCATGAATGGTAGAGGCAAGGGGCAGTGACATTGCCCTAGCAATCAGGACAATGCCCTAGAGACTGACCATATATTATATGATCAGCGCCCAAGGCTCCTCTCTACCCAAGCTAGGACCAGGGAGGACCAGGCAGTGGTTGCTGATGACCCAACAGATAGACCTATAGGCTCCCCCAAACCCCCCCACCTTAGCTTAAAAGGATGGTAAGGTTGCAGACACTAATGACACTAACGATTCTGAGCGGGACTCGAACTACCGACTGGCAAACGCCAGGCAGAGACGTTACCAATCAGGCTACAGCAAGACATTCAGCGTCTTAAAATGCATATTACTGATTTATCGTTTATTCCACATTACCGAAGCACTTAAAAAACATGTTCAGTGTCCTCTGGAAAGCCTTAGTATTTTCAGTCTTTAGGATGTCTAGTGGGAGCTTATATACTGTAGTCATGGGGCTGCATAATTGAAAGCTCTAGAACCTACAGTAGACTTATATGTTGTTAATTCCAATAATTTGAAACCACCTGTAACTAGTCTTGCGATAGTAAAGAATAAAACTATTAAATCATAAAATGACAATCATTTATTTAAACGTACGATAAAACTTAAAACCTGATCTCATTACAACGGTATTGTGCAACGACAACTTATCAAAAGCATTTTTAGAAAATTTATCATGCCACATGAATTGTTGCAGTTAGAAGTTTGACAGGTCTCTCTTGCAGCCACGTACTATCTTCATGTAGCATGACCCATCACTTTCTATAGTAATCCCAGGACCGCATAATGTTACTAGATTGGCTTGGAAGTATGAAGCACATATTTCCCAAATAAAGCTGTTGCAGTCAACCGTAGTCTTCTCAGATAGGTTGTTTTAACGACTTGCTTTTTACCCAATTCGTTCACTCTGTGACGGTGCCGAGAGAGAGGTTATGACTCAAAGGCAGGATGCAATCAACTGAGTTGTTTGATAAAGAACACTCTCCTTTATATACAAAATCTCAAAGCAACAAGAATTTTCATGTTCAAATATTAACAATGTTACAGAGGAGAAAAGCAGACATGAATTTTCATGTTCGTTTTAGTGCGAGGGAAGAGCGAAGATACAAACATAATATATACAAAAGGAATTATGTACAATTGTGTGACACACGGTTGGTACAACTCCAAAGATACATGATATTAACATCTCTCTGCAGCCACAGTCTAGAACGGGAAAAGATTACAGACCTTATAATTGTTTATTTCATATTGATTGTCAAGTACACACTACCATAATACTAGTCCAGCACCAACTCAAGATCCGCCACCCCAAACTGTCCCCTGAAGATCCACCGTCCCGAGCGAGGCTGGGCTAGTGGATCTTCAAGTGATCCCATGATTGTTATAAAGTCAACTCATGGGGAGGGTAGTGCTGCAATTGAACGTTAGGTATTCCACTATTGGCATGACTTAGGATTTTACGACGCCCCTTCGAACAATGGCTGGACCCTCTTTCAGCCTTCGATAATTGGGATAGAATGGGACTCTTGAAAATTCGTATCTGTAAAAGACGCAACGGAATAAGGCATACATTTCTTTTCACTTAATTTTATAGCTGACAACTATAATCTAATTTAGTTTTTAACGTATTGCTGCCCATAACAGACTTGAAGTGTATTTTGCAAGTTTGAGTAATAATGGTGGGGACCTGTGTTGGGGAGAAGTAATTTTCCTCTTAAACTCTTTTGCTATAGAAGATATCTTTTATCTAGTTCCGATCGTTTGATTGGCTAATCCATCTGGCGCTCTTAATATTGAAAGACCACCAATTTTATGTTTTAATTTTTTAACGCTTCAATTTCTTTAATATAGTATTAAAGTGGTGGTTGGTTTCGTTTAGTGATTTTTCTGAATTGAATTAAAACTTTCGATGGTTAAAACTCTTAAAGATGGCTCGTGTTTTCAGACGTTAAGTTTTTTTTTCCATTTCCATAGTCCTATGAAATTTAGGTATAATACTCAGAATAAGAGCCAAAAATTACCTTAGCAAATCATTTTCATCATAGTTACCCCTTATAAGTAATCATTATTATTGATACAATCATCATCCGAATAGAATATAAATTTTCTCAAGATGCCATAGAATAGGATATAAAGATAGGATAGATTGCACTGGGAATCGATATTCAGTACAGCAGACCTAAAGACTATGCCTATTACATACGTGCCGACTGTAACAACCACAGACCAGTAAACTTATGTAATTTGAATCTCCAATTTAATATTCTCAAAGATTGTATGCCTATGCCTATAGAAAAAATAGGTATAAAGGTACTTGTTATGGCCTGTATATTTAATGGTATTATATATATATATATATATATATATATATATGCCTATCTATACATACATACATATATATATATATATATATATATATATATATATATATATATATGTATATATATATATATATATATATATATATATATATATATATATATATATATATATATATATATATCTATCTTTCCGGCCACGTACAGCGGCTAACCGTTCGGTCTCTCTCCGTCCCTCAGAGGGGGGGGGGGGGGAGGGGGAGCGAATAGTTAGGGAAAGGGGAAGGGTTGAATGTGAGTGTGTGTGTGTATGGAACAACAAATGTTGCCGTTTCAATTCTAATGCAGGAAAAAGGCCTCAGACAATTCCATTCATATCTGGGGTATGGCCAGTTTTCATCACCACCCTGGCCAGTGCAGATTGGCGATGGTGCGAGGTCTTAGTCTGATCACTCACAGCAAACCAACCTAGTATGGGTAGTCCTGACAAGTACAGCTTTGCTGATCATAGCGATGCGTAAACCCTTTCACCACGTTAAAGCATATCTATCGAAATATTTGGCAGTAATTTTTGACGGGTCGCGTACGCTAGTGTTATATAATAATCAGATAAGCTGATCATGTAGACCTTATACTATAATGTGACAAGCTAATCTGAAATAGAGAGATAGTTGTGAAGAGTCCTGAACACTCCAGGCTTTGATTAAGGTTTAAAGTTTCCGTTATAATACATGCACAACAAAGTTCACCAATGAGTCTAGATTTGTTGACTCGAAATCTTATAAGTTTTATGTTTATCAAATATAAGTTAAAATGAAATGGAAAATAAATGTATATATATATATATATATATATATATATATATATATATATATGTTTGCATATAATGTATATGTATATATGTATACGTATATATATACATATACATCTATATATATGTATATTTGTAGTTAATGTATATATATATATATATATATATATATATATATATATATATATATATATTGAATCACTCGATTATTATTATTATTATTATTATTATTATTATTATTATTATTATTATTACGTGGTAAGCTACAACCCTTGTTGGGAAAGTAGGATGTTATAATGCTCAGGGGCTCCAACAGGGAAAATAGCCCAGTGAGGAAAAAAAAGGAGAATAACATTCTAAGAAGAATAACATTATTAAAATAAATATCTCCTATATAACCTCTAAAAACTTTAACAAAATAAGAGGAAGAGAAATAAGATAGAATAGTGTGCTCGAGTGTACACTCAAGTGAAGTTTTTAATCTTGCTTTGACTTTAGAATACTTGCATAAACTTTGATAATTTCGTTTTTTTTTCTACAAAGTCATTGTTCATTGTTGTGTATAAACACACTTGGGGCGAGTGGTACTGAGTAATTAGAATGCTAAATAATTTTATACATTTAACTACAAAAATCCAAATAATTTTGCGGTACGACTTATATAAGTACTCTTTACATACTTCAATGAAAGTAGATACTCCATACCAGCATTAGATAAAGAGATTCATTGGAGTTGCACAAAGATCAAGGCATTTTTTCAACATTTTTTTATACGAATATTTTTTGGAAGAATATTCCGTGGGGACAGAACTCCATGAATGCGAAAGAAAATTACTCGGTAAGATTATCCAACTGTACTCGGATTTTATTACCTATAATAAAAACTACTCTTACGTTCGATGTAGCATTGATATGATGAAACAAATCTATTATTATGGCACGGCAGAAATTGGAGCAGCAGCAGTCTCTGCTGATACGATATAAAAAAACAATTTTATGATTAAATCGTAGTTCACTGTAGCCTAGAATTGCCACATGAGACTTCTGACAACTGTATTACTGTTTTTACCAAAATTCACGAAGCCAAAGTCAAAGCCAAAGGCAGGTCATACAAAGTATCGAAAATCTTTCCCAATTGTCTTCCTTGTCGAAGGCACTATCCATCACAAAAGAGGTCTTCGTCCTTTTGTATTTCACAAGAATGACATTTATGAAAATCATCAATGTACAATTATTATTTCGAAATATTTCAGAAAAAATGGAAAGATTTGAAAAGATTAATTAGTGGGTCAAAAGTCTGACTGGGAAATTACGAATGACTGAAGATTTGTTTTTTAAATTAGGTTGTATGTTATAAAGTATGAATATATGTGTATTTCCATGTATCACGTATGTATTTAGCCTATACAGTATGTTCCCAACCGATGACTTTATTACAGTGGCTACTTGAGTTATGATAAATAACATAGGGAAAAAGCTTTAATTGTAACTATTTTGATAAAAGTAGGTGCGTAGGTTAGGCCTATAATCTATAGGTCTAAGTCTGTGAAAATTGTGTGTGAAGTAATTCCGGGAAGATTTCTCCGTAACATGGAAGATTGTAGCGCCCATACTCCACGCCAGCAGATTAGAAAAATGCTATGGTACAGCCATTATAAGAAGCATTGTTCTCATTTCAGCTGCGTACACAAAAATGTAAGAGCCACTTATAAATCTTGGGATTAAGTAGTTGATAACATGAATATTTTGATTTCCACGGAGACTTAAATATAAGGGAGTCTAGGAAATAAGAAAAGTTCATATAACTAATTTCAAGGTGTTTTCCCGATGATTCAATTTAATAACATTTGTAAGATAGATAGAAATAAGAAAAGGAAATTAGTCGAAATCATCACTGACCTAACCTGTGCATCTATTCACAAACTTTGTACAATATTTGTAGTTTAACAAAATGTGCAAAGCAATATGATAAATAGCCATAACCACTTTATATTGCTTCGATATTATGGTATCACAGAATGGATTAATTTACAGACACTACGATCTTCATGAACAATTCATTATAATAAAGAATAATTCATCACTTGCCTACAACACATTTAACGCAAAGAGGATTTGGCTTCGCACTCAGTGTATGTAATCCTGTGATAATGAGAGCCATGAATAATACCCAGTACTTTAAAGATGAGGTTTCAGAATTTATATCAGGAATTGCATTAAGGACAATGGTATTATGAATGATCCTTTTCCCCTCTCTTTGTACAACAATGCTTTGGTCCTAGAAGAAATCGAGCGTATTCGGTGAAAAGCTTTCAGTCGTTATAGACCATACCTAATATAAAAGCTATTGCTTATTATATATGGCCATGATAGAATAGTGAACCTAGGGGGACGACTGTGTTAGAGTATTATTACCATTTATTGATTTATAACTGGCTATATCCTGCAAGAAAATTATAATGAAACAGCGGGTTATAAAGAAAGGATCTCCAGCCAATTTCGTAAGGTGTCACCTAGGCCTATCTATGGAAAGCCCAGGTAAGCCTATGCAAGGTCCGTAGATTTTCAACCTCGGTATAAAAACATTCTGCGTGAACATACACACGTACTCTTTCTGTACAAGCAGCTTACCTAGTAGAAAATGTAATCTGCTTATGACAATATACTGTGACAGTTAAAACGTGTTTTCAGTGGCGTAGCTATCGTTTTAAAGGGGTTGTCCACCACAACTTTCGTAGCTAAGTATTTCTCGAGATTCGAATGAGACGATTTTTCAATATTAAAATATAAGGGTCTAATAAATGATAAAAGGAACTTTTTGCTTAGTTTGAATTGTTTCTTAATTTTGATTTCCTCGATTTTTGTTTTGATTGGTGTTACCTACAGTAAACAGTATGTTTAATCTTGCATATTTCTGTCCAAAGACTCGGGCATGGCTACTCCTTTTTTCAAATGTTTGGATTACACAATTGGTCGAGAACGACCGATCCAAGAAATGCCAAATTAGAGTTTTAGGCTTACTTAGTAAGAGCAGTAAAAGGGGTAACAGGTCTAGAACTACTTCGATGCCACATGTAAACCTATTGATTATTTGACGATCCTTGGGATCATCCACACCAAAACTACTTTATCACCTAAGTTAAAGCATATATTATATTGCTAATATGCGTAGGAAGACTAGGTAGGCCTATTGTTTTAAACTAGAGGATTTTTAATGACGCGCTTAGGTTTAAAGGTTTAGGCATAAAAGTCACTAATGAATAGCAGAGGCAAATGACAGGACAATTTCCTAGAGACTCGCCATATATACAGCATCAGCACCCAGGCCCCCTCTGTACCCGAGCTAGGACACGTAGGGCACAGGCAGTAACTGCTGATGACTCGGCAGGTAGACCTATATGCTCCCCCAAAGACCCCATCCTTCGCTTACAAGGATGCTGAGGTTGAAGATACCACTCGAATCTATCGAGCTAGAGCAGGTCTTGAACTCCCGTCCAGCAGATTGCAAGAGAGGAAAATTCAAAATTTTCTTATCTTTATCTGGTTTATTATTACGTTAGGACGAAGTTTTTCTTTTACTTTGGCCACCTTAATAGACTTTACAGGGTAGCCATGCATGGGCGCTTGTTTTGAAAAACAAATATTAATTTGATAATAGTAATGATAATGAAAATAATACTAAAACTAGACGTGGACAGGAAGAATAGAATAAAATGAGAGAAATGAAAAATTATAAAGTCAATACATAAATGAAATTGTTAAAATAATTAAGTAAAGTTTATAAAGAACATCATTCAAAAAGAACACCAACAAATTAAAAGGTATCGCCTTAGATTAGTGAAGAACTTTTACTGAAGAAAAAGAAAGGAGAGCAACAGGTGGTATGTATTGTTTTTACAGTAAACAAAAGGGCACAACAAATTTCTAAGATCCACTTGACTCCTACTGGAAAAATTCAGTAAAGATCATCAAACATAAAAGACTCAATTAGAGAAGTGAAACACGCGTACGTTTATGTGCGTATATATATCTAAATATATATTTTTTCCATGCACATACATGGTGGTACATACATTTACATATATCCTACATGTATATATATTATATATATATATATATATATATATATATATATATATATATTTATATATATGATATATTCATGAATGTGTATATTTGTACAGTATATATACTGATATGTATGTATATATATATATATATATATATATATATATATATATATATATATATATATATATATATATATATATATATATATATATATATATATATATATATATGTATATAAATGTATATGCATACAGTATAAGTACATATTTGTATTTATTTCTGCATATACAAAGTGTATATATATATATATATATATATATATATATGTATTTATTTATGCATATATAAAGTATATACTGTATATATATATATATATATATATATATATATATATATTTATATATATATATATATATATATATTATATATATATACATATATATATATATGTCCCACTGTATTTTGTATAAATTCACATATATATTTATGTATGTATATATGTATATATATATGTATTTATATTTATTAATGTATGTATGTATGCATATATATATACACAGTATAGTTATACATAAATATGTACTGTATATATATATACATGTACATATGTATATATATGTGTACATACATATGTGAATATACAGAATATGTATATATAGTGTTTATATATATTTATTGTGTATGTGTCTGTGTGGATATGTATAGATATACAGTATATGTATATGTATATATAAGTACGGATATGTATGAATTTATAAGTATGTATGTATGTATACAGTATACATACATACATATATATATATATATATATATATATATATATATATATATATATACACATATTTATATATATATATGCATGTATATATATATATACACATTTATATATATATATAAATATATATATATATATGTGTATATATATATATGTATGTATATATATATATATATATATATATATATATATATATGTATACATATATATATATATATATATATATATATATATATATATATGTATATATATATAATGTGTGTGATATATTTATATATATATATATTTATATATATATTTATATATATATATATATATATATATATATATATATATAAATGGGTTATTATCAAAAGAGTGACAAAACGAAAGAGTAACAAAAATTAAAGAAATTCAGAAGAGTGACAAGACGAAAGAGTGACAACAAAACGGAAATTTAAAAGATTTACTCAATGTACGGAAATTCAAAAGAAGTGGCACAAATAAAGAATAACATAAACTAGACATATGCAAAGTAATAAGATATCAAATTACTCAAGATTATGGCTTATTTATTGTTTTCATAAACTTTTAACCAAACAGAAATTGTCTAATTAATCAAAATACGGGTATCTCTAATTAAAACTACAATAGAATTTGTTTGAACAATTTTTTATTTTACATATTTGCATTTCTTGAACAGTCTTTATTATATCCCATCATGGATGAATACGTTTTTGTAAAATCTCAGAAGGACAAGGAGAAGCTTACTTTCAATGGATATATATACCGACATCAGAGATCCAGAAACCATAACTATTATCTCCGCTGTGACGGTAAAAACTGTAATGGTTCTGCTACTCTTCGAGGAGTTTCCTTTTCAAATGTCAGTGCAGGATCAGTATCAGAAGGAAAAGTATATAATCATCCGCCGATAGATAGAAGAGAAGAAGTTATACAGACATTAGCTGATTTGAAATCATAATTTACATTGTCAAATGCATTACCTGCCGCAATTGTCCGAGATGTCAGACACCGTAAACATTAGCGACTCAATAGAAATGCCTTCAACAAGTGCCTTGAATCAAGTTGTTCGTCGTATCCGTAAAAAAGAACTTCCATCAGAACCAGAATGTACTGCAGATTTTGTGATCCCACATAGTTTAAAAACTACCAGAAATGGAGAAAAAACCCTATTATCATTTGATACAAAATATGAAGACACGGCTAGCGAAAACGAGATGCAACAGGAAGACGTGAGAATTATTGGTTTTGGAACTAACGATGATCTAAGGAAATTACCGAGCTCCCAGGTTTGGTTTCTTGATGGAACTTTCATGACTTTCCCTAAGCTTTTCCATTAAATATATAAAATTCACTATATGTTTCACGGGGCAACCGTTTCCAGCTCTATATGCCCTAATGCCTGGAAAAACACATGAGGTGGATACACCCATGCTTGAATTATTAAATTCTGTTTCGGAAACAAAAGAAATTGAGTTGAAGCCTAAATTTACAATAGTTGGTTTTTAAATTGCAAGCATAAATGCTCTTCAACATACATATCCAGATACTAAAGTAACAAGGTGTTTCTTTCATCATTGTCTTCCATAAATTGCCTAGCACAAAATCTATCAGGGCTAGTAATTTGGTTTTATTTCTAACTGAAAGTTCATTATGTCACTCTTTTGATTTGTCACTCTTTTCATCGCTATTTTAAGAGTGACAAATTATGTCACTCTCTTGATTTGTCACTCTTTTGATCACTATTTTAAGATTGATAAATTGTGTCACTTTTTGATTTGTCACTCTTTTGAGCGGCTCCCACACACACACACACACACACACACACACACACATATATATATATATATATATATATATATATATATATATATATACAGTATATATATATATATATATATATATATATATATATATATATATATGTATATATATATGTATATATATGTGTGTGTGTGTATTCTTCAGTTGCATGGAACAGAGTACGTTTTATGAGAGAGAGAGAGAGAGAGAGAGAGAGAGAGAGAGAGAGAGAGAGAGAGAGAGAGAGAGAGAGAGAGAGAGAGAGAGAAAATGTACCATTGCTTCATTAATACACACACGAGGACATTCATAATCAAATGAAAAACCCATTGCATAGTAATAAGCCATCTATAAGGTGCAACAAAAAAAAAAGAGAGAGAGCTGCTTCTAATATCCAGGCAATCGATGAGATAACGCGATGAATATTTCAATCTGTTTGCCCACATTATGACTGATGGGTTACGGGTGTCTTGGCGGTACCGAGAGATCACGGCAGCTCGGGTGTCACTGGGGTTGCGATTTCTTCCTCGGATTTATTTGTCTGGTTTCTGGTTACTTTGCGTAGATGATTTTTTGCACGTAGATTAATGGCACGTAGTTTCTGAATGTGTTGAAATAGGGCTAAAGTGAGGATTATTATTATTATTATTATTATTATTATTATTATTATTATTATTATTATTATTATTATTATTATTATTATTATTATTATTATTATTTCAAAATCGTGACATTGTAGTTGTATATAAAACTTACTGCCAGAAAATTATTATTGAAGTATTTTAGAGGATTTTACACCTTACAGTAAATGAAGAAGACATTTTGGTTAGTCGTGTCTTTTTGTCCTTATCATTATTATTATTATTATTATTATTATTATTATTATTATTATTATTATTATTATTATTATTATTATTATTATTGTTATTATTATTATTTTCATCATTTCTATTTTCCTTTTTTCTATTTTTTTTTTCATATTTTTATTAGCCATGATTTACGCTCTTAAGTGACCCTGATTTAATTTACAATATAATTCACCACAAAATTTCATTAATAACTGAAGAGTCCAATGGGAAGTAAAGCTATGTAATTCACAGTAATATTGAATGTTATGCAAAGACCACTAGGGTAACTGTTATGACATTATGATAGGACATCTAATAGCAATACACGAAGGTAATAGTTATTAGAGTAGAATGCAGAAAATTGATAGTAATAATAAACAGAGCGTTTAAGAATTGAATGTAGTTGCGATTACTTTTAACATGAAAAGAGTTCAGTAACGTAATGTGACCAACATTGCCATGTATATGTATGTATATATACTATATATATATATATATATATATATATATATATATATATATATATATATATATATAGTATGTATGTACTTATGTATATATATATATATATAAATATAGTATGTATATTCATTACATGCATATGCTGTAAATGTGCATGTACGTACATATGTATATATGCAGTATTTATATACTGTATATATATATATATATATATATATATATATATATATATATATATATATATATATATATATATATATATATATATATATGAGCATAATCTCCTACGTATATTGACGCAAAGGGCCTTGGTTAGATTTCGCCAGTCGTCTCTATCATGAACTTTTAAATCAATACTTCTCCATTTACCATCTCCCACTTCACGCTTCATTTTCCTTAGCCATGTAGGCCTGGGTCCTCCAACTCTTCTAGTGCCTTGTAGAGCCCAGCTGAAAGTTTGGTAAACTAATCTCTCTTGGGGAGCGCGAAGAGCATGCACAAACCATCTCCATCTACCCCTCACCATGAATTCGTCCATTTATGGCACTCGAGTAATCTCTCTTATAGTTTTATTTCTAATCCTGTCCTGCCATTTAACTCCCAATATCCTTCTGTGGGCTTTGTTATCAAATCTACAAAATCTGTTAAATATTGTTTCATTGTCTTACCATAACTCATGTCCATACAGTAACACCAATCTCACTAAACTGATATATAGCCTGATTTTAAATGTAATTTAAAGCGATTTGATTTTAAAATGTTACTCAACCTAGCCATTCTATGATTGGCTTTTTTCAATCTTCCATTAAACTCAAATGCTAAAGATCCTATATTAGAGACCACAGTTCCTAGATATTTAAATGATTCCACCTTATCAATCCTTTCTCTTTCCAATGATATTTCATCTTCCATTGCATATTCTGTTCATATCATCATACACACATTATATATATATATATATATATATATATATATATATATATATATATATATATATATATATATATATGTATATATATACAGTATATAAATGAGTGTGTGTGCATAAATATTACATATACATAATATATACATATATATATGCATATATATAATTCTATAATTATATATATATATATATATATATATATATATATATATATATATAATGTAATATATACAGTATACATATGTATGAATATATATATATATATGTATATGTATATGTATATATATATATATATATATATATATATATATATATGTGTGTGTGTGTGTATGTGAGTATTTATATATAGTATACTGCATACAGGTATGTTATGAATATAATGTATATTGTAATTGCGTGTGGAGAGAGAGAGAGAGAGAGAGAGAGAGAGAGAGAGAGAGAGAGAGAGAGAGAGAGAGAGAGAGATGGTCGATATTTCTAAAGAACTTCCAAAAAGAACAAGCAAACGACTTCGTTGTCTGTGTCTCGGGTACCGCCCACCGAGGACCCTCTCAGACGCCCACCGCACTCCCCAGTATATATAAAAAGCGTCTTGGCCGGTAAGTGATTCATCCGGCCGGCGGTGCAAGAGAGGTATCCGGACCCTCTACATAGAGACGCCCCTAGCGAAGGGTCGGTGTTATTGGATTGCATGATAGGACCGCTAGATATAGGAGTTATCAGGTAATTGCATGAATGTGTGTAGAGTCATTAATTCAAACTTGGTGTAAATCTATGGCTTGAATAACTGTTCATTTGTTTTAGTTTATGTATATTCACTGTTTTTATTTTTTTGGTGATATTTTTATTTTCTGTATTTTTCAGTGCTGTGATACTGTCCACTAGTATTTTGATTTTGTTACTTTTCCGTTTTGTGTAAAGGATTGATAATAGTAATGATAATAATAATAATTAATAATAATAATAATAATGATATTGATAAAAATAATAATAATAATGATAAAAATAATAGTAATTTTTAGTTATTTCCATTATTGTTTTTATTTTTGAGAGGTTCCTTTGGTAACTTGAATCAATAGACTTTAGAGAGATTTATAAAAAAAAAAAAAATGAACAATAGGTTAATTACGTATTTTTACTTTTTATCTCATTTATCATTTTGCATAATTTTTGTAATGGCCATTTCTATAATCAGTCTTGAAAATACAGTACTCTTTTAATAGCAGGTTGCTTTTGAAATTAAAAAAAAAAAAAATAAGGTAATTGAATAAGATAATCATGGGCTAGTTTCTTCGTCAGTTTCCGAAATTATAATTATAATTATAATCATAATCATAATCATAATCATAATCATAATCAATCATAATTATAATTATAATTATAATTATAATTATAATTATAATTATAATTATAATTATAATTAAAACCAGGTGGATATTAGACCTTGTCTTTTCTCAACGTAAAATCTGTAGAATTTCCAAATATGGCGTAAGATAGAGATTACTTCATCTTTAGTGCTTTTAAGTAAGATTGTCAGTATTTCCAAATCCTTTCTAAAAATTTCTATAGATTTGAATAGGATTTATAGAAGGGTTGGTCAGGGAAGTCTTGGCATGGATATGCTAAAATAGAAAACCTGCACTTTGGCGCCACAAGAAAATCCGAACATTTATCAGCCCTTATCATATATAACATTTATTACTTATGAGACGCTGTTTATCAAAAGACTTAGCTGCTGATCAGACTTAGTTACTGATCAGACTTAGTTACCTGCTAATAGTTTGAGGGGGCAACTTCAAAAGTTAGTTTGAGCAAATGTTTTTATGTTGACCAGGCTGACATGAGTCTTTTTATTGTTTATATATGACATATCTGTTTTTGACGTTGTTAATAGTTTATATAGGACATATCTGTTTTGACACTGTTACTGTTTTTAGAATGATATACTGTATTGTTAATTTATTCTCATCATTTATTTATTTCCTTATTTCCTTTCCTCACTGGGCTATTTTCCCTGTTGGAGCCCTTGGGCTTTGCTTTTCCAACTAGGGTTGTAGCTTGGCTAGTAATAATAATAATAATAATAATAATAATAATAATAATACTAAATGTAAAAAACGAGTTCTGAATTATGTTATCTACTACTACGGCAGAATTCACCTATAATAGTGACCTCGATATGCACAGTCCTGACAATAGTTAAAAAAAAATACAAGATTGTTTGGAAAGGTGTGAATAAGCAAAAATGGAATTTCAAAGCAAAACAGAGACAAAGGTAGGGTGCTTCTGCTCCCAGATCACACAGTGCAGTGCTAGAAAGCTTTCATTATGTAAAAGATCCAAGTAGGAACTCAGTGGTGACTTTATGAATTTAGTAAAATCACGCTTAGCCTCAGGACCTATAACTGTGAATTACTCTATACTGTTAGAAAAAACCGTTATTCTAATAGGAAATTCTCCGTAAAAATATACTGTTCACAACCGTATTTCAGTAAACTACAGGCGACCGTAAGTTTACCTTACTTTATTATCTTTTTCGTGTTGGTAGTCGCAATATCACTCCTTTACGTCAATATATTTTTTTTTTAAACGATAAAAATCCTGGCATAAATTTTGTCAGGCATTTAGCGATTTTAATGCAAATTTTCAAGTGTGTATCAAGAAATAAAAAAAATCCCGTTTAGAAATATTTTGCATCTTGGTACTCTAGAACAAATAAGCGAAAATCTTCCCTCGTGAGATTTGAAAGAGTTGAACATATATAACATTGAATGTAAGTTAAAAAAACCACGAGAATACGATTTAAGAAGACTGAGAATCTATTTGGAAAGAAGTACAGGATATGAACCCTAAAAGACATTTTAACGAGAGTAAAAACACAATAAGATAAAACCTTTACTTAGAAAAAAAAAATCCTTCAAAAGTTCTTACCTTTAAAACGCATATAACAATAAAAAGTTGCAAGGGGCACAATTTTAGTACATCAATGTTTGTTCTATCAATTCTGAGTTCAGGAATCTGTAATAATTTTGGAATGAGCTACAGGAACTAGAATGAGTGAAAAATGTGATTTCAGTTTTATGGAATGATTAGAAATATATAAAATGATTTTAAAGTGAGTCTAGTCTTATGGAATTAGTGGGATATGTTAGAATTATCAAAATTCTTTTGAAAGCTTTTGAAATGAACGAGAAACTTACGAATCTCAAGTTTGTCATGAAGTTTGGAATTGAACCCGATACTTTCTAATCCTCGGAATTAACTCGAATCTTTTGGAAAATATTGGATACGTCTGTATCCTGCAACGCTGCTATGGATCTATTGGGTTTCTTATAGTCTGAATAAGATGTCCGAATCTTTTTGAAAGAAATTTTACAGTTACAATAGTGATTTAAATCTTTGTAACTGAGCTGGATAAACTTGCTTTCCTGGAACTAACTTTTCGAATCATTCAAAATGAACGCACGTCTTTGATGTCTTCAAATTTCTGTAATTTGAATGATTTGGAGTTTAAATCCTCAAAATGGATTTCTAGTTTTTTTTTCTTTTCTTTTTTATTAATAGGGGTACCTCTAAATTCTCTAGTTCTGGTATCAGAACCGTTTTGAATACGACCAAGTCCATGGAATTGGAGATCTGGAGTTTATGAAATCATAAAGATACGTTCGAACCTTCTTGGGGCTAATTCGCACGATTTTATATTGATTAGCATTTAAATGTTTATCAATTTAGCGTCGAAAAGGTAAGACACTATCATTAACTGCTGTACGCGAATCGTCAAATAGGACTGCTAAATATTTAGATAGCTATGTACACCTGCATATACGCCCCCTTTTATCAGGGTATGACTACTCCCTCATCCTCATACTGGTGGGACGGGGAGAGCTGAATGACCAGATATATATATATATATATATATATATATATATATATATATATATACATATATATATATATATATATATATATATATATAATATGGATATATATATATATATATATATATATATATATATATATATATATATATACATTTATATTTATATATATATGCATATATTTATATATATATATATATATATATAAATGGATGGATATATATATATATATATATATATATATATATATATATATATATATAAACTGTATATCTATGTATTTACACATAGCCAGACACTTTCTCTTTTATGTATGGGAGATAAGGGAAGTTTTACAATATCATCTATGGAAAAGAGGGATCCGCTGCCTTTTCAGAGCTGGTTGCAGCCACTCTTGAACTTGCATGACAAAGCTTATCCAGCATTTTCCATTTCGTGCAACCGCTCATACGGAATACAAATAAGGAAATCCATAACTAACTACTTTGACTAATTAGAAAGTTTGATGCTACTGGCTGATGATGGGAAGGGACTCGCTAATAATTGATTTTATTCGTGGAAACGTTCATTTGACTTTTAGATTGCAAACATTGATAGGCAGGCAATGGTGATACAGTTTGAAGGACACGATGACGGGACTTTAACCAATAGGAAATGGTGATACAGGCTTTTAGGGCATAGTAATACGATTTTGATTAGTAAGAAATGGCGATATTGTCTCGTAGAACATAGTAATGCCATTTTGATCCCGTAGGACATGGTGATACAGGCTTGTAAGGCCCTAGTGATACGATTTTGATCAGTAGGATATGGCGATATAGGTTGCAGGGCATAGTAATATGATTTTAATCCAGTAGGAAATGATGATACAGGTTTGTAGGACATACTTTATGATTTTAATAAGGAATGACACAGGCTTTTAGGACATAGTAATGCTATTTTAAAGAGTAGGAAAGGGTGATATAGGCTTGCAGGACATACTTTATGATTTTAATTAGTAGGGAATGGTGATAAAGTCACTAGAACATAGTAATGCAAGTTTGATGAATTCATGAATTATTAGCAGTGTTCATCTTAGTTATTTTTCAATAACTTGAGACAGTGCGTTATTTTATGCTCAATTTGGCACAAGAAAAATATGAAGCCTTAGTTGAACATTAAGAGCTTTAGATTTTCAGGATGTGTATGTGAGTATTACATTTATTTCATACATGCTCTATTCTCTGATTTAATTTCAAACTAGTTTTATTCCTTTTTATGAAATCTCCATCTTCTATTATTATTATTATTATTATTATTATTATTATCGTTGTTGTTGTTGTTGTTGTTGTTGTTGTTGTCGTTAGCTCGATTGGTAGCTCCTTTGCCTCTCCCTCGGAATCTGTTATTATTATTATTATTATTATTATTATTATTATTATTATTATTATTATTATTATTATTGTTGTTGTTGTTGTTGTTGTTGATGTTAGTTTGATTGGTAGCTCCTTTGCCTCTCCCTCAGAATCTGTTATTATTATTATTATTATTATTATTATTATTATTATTATTATTATTATTATTATTATTATTATTATTATTATAATACTGCTGTGAACTAAAAAAAAAGAAAACAGACATTAGAAAAGTAGAGATAAATATAGGAAGGTAAAATATACACATTGTTTTAATTAAAATAATGATCATAGTGAAGTATAAACTTTCATTACACTGATAGCAAAGTCGAGTGAATTTTATTCCCTTAAGGTTTGGGAACTTCTAATTTCCTAGGTTTTCTTGCCCCTTATCCTTCCTTTTTGAAATAGGCGTTTTGAAATCTTTTTTTAGATAAGCATTATTGTTCTGTTTTTCGTTGGAAATCCTTTGGCTTTAGATATTTTAAGGATTAAAAAGATTGTATCAATATATTTAGTAAGACGCTCCAAGTCTGTGTTATGAGTGTAAAGTTCTGTTTCGATACAGAGAAGAAGGAAAACTATGTTATGAAAAGTAATAGCTCTTGCTATTAATAGTAATAACCTTTGTCATTTTCCCCACTGCACATCTATGAGAATTTTAATGATTATATATATATATATATATATATATATATATTATATATATATATATATATATATATATATATATATATATATATATATATATATATATATATATATATATATATGAAAAATACACTGGCTTCCAGATTTTGAAATGTAATTTTTCTGTTTCTGTACTATTATTCAAAATTCCTAATTTTTTGATCCCCAGAATGCTTACGTTATACAAGCCATTGAATTGTCGAATATGCCAGTAAAATTTCATGAATGAATTATTTCCTTATCATTCCCTACGCCTATTGACGTAAAGGGCCTCTGTTGGATGTCGCCAATCGTCTCTATCTTAAGCTTTTAATTCAATACTTCTCCATTCATCATCTACTTCGCGCTTCATAGTCCTCAGCCGTGTAGGCCTGGGTCTTCCAACTCTTCTAGTACGTTTTAGACCTCAGCTGAACGTTGGTGAGCTAATCTCTCTCGAGGAGTGCGAAGAGCATGCCCAAACCATTTCCATCTACCCCTCATCATGACCTTTTCCACATATTATTATTATTATTATTATTATTATTATTATTATTATTATTATTATTATTACTTGCTAAGCTACAGCCCTAGTTGGAAAAGCAGGATGCTATAAGCCCAGGGGCTCCAACAGGGAAAATAGCTCTCTGAGGAAATGAAACAATAAATACTAAAATATTTTAAGAAGAACAACAATCTTAAAATAAATATCACTTTATAAACTATAGAGACTTTAGCAAAACAAGAGGAAGATTAGTAAGATATAAGATAGAACAGTGTGCCCGAGTATAGCCTCAAGCGAGAGAACTCTAACCCAAGACAGTGGAAGACCATGGTACAGAGGCTATGGCACTACCTAAGATTAGAGAACAATGATTTGATTTTGGAGTGTCCTTCTCCTAGAAGAGCTGCTTACCATAGCTAAAGAGTCTCTTCTACCCTTACAAAGAGGAAAGTGGCCACTGAACAATTACAGTGCAGTAAGAAAAATTGTTTGGTAAGCGAAATTTTTTTCCCAAACAGGTTTGCAGATTGGGGCGGGGCTTCGTAGGCAGAAAACAGATTATAAGGGTAACTCCTTTATTACGGCTGCGTTGAAATTTGATGGGTGACTAGCTCATTAAAATTATGATCAGTAACTGTGTTCATAAAGAGCTGAAATATTTATAGATAGCTTAATAATAATAATAATAATAATAATAATAATAATAATAAAAATAATGATGATGATGATGATGATGATGATTATTACACACATGTATATATATATATATATATATATATATATATATATATGTGTGTGTATGTGTGTTTATATATATATATACATATATATATATATATATATATATATATATATATATATATATATATATATATATATATATACACACACACACATATATATATATATATATATATATATATTTATTTATATATACTGTATATATGTATATATATATATATATATATATATATATATATATATATATATATATATATATATATATATATCTATATTTATATGTGTATATATATATATATATATATATATATATATATATATAATCATGATTGGCCTATGAAAACTAAATGTTACTGAATAACTTAATTTTCCAAACCTTCCTTGTGTTAATTACAATGTTCTTACCAGTTTCACAGTTCGATTCATGCAAGTAGCCTACAACCTTTCCACAACAAATCATCATCATTACCTTTGTATATATTACTTTATTGTTGCACCTGTAAAAGCATGTTGAAGAATAAGGGTTTTAAAAGTCTGTCAATTTTACGTGTTGATTTCTTACTCTACCTCTAGAGTTATTAGGTTCTTTGAATGGCTAGCTTGGATCCCTATATCTAGTTACGGCTAAATTTTCCTTTGCCTACAAATTCAACGATTCGTCTAGTCTCTTCTTTACACATTCTCACCTGTCCTTATACACCTTTCAACACTGAGATTACCAAACAATTCTTTTTCGTTCAAGGGTTTAACTACTGTTCAGTGGCTACTTTCCTCTTCATAAGGATTGAGACACTCTAGCCATTTTAAGTAGCTCTTCTAGGAGTAGGGCACACCAAAAGGAAAATAATAATAATAATAATAATAATGATAATAATAATAATAATAATAATAATAATAATAATAATAATAATAATAATATTAAGAATAAGCATCGCCATTTGAAGGCCATCAATGGGATTCTAATTATACGCTCCCTTCTACCAGAAAGCCATGTGTGTGTGAATATGTCACACACACACACACACACACACACACACACACACACATATATATATATATATATATATATATATATATATATATATATATATATACATATATATATATAAATACATAAAAATTAATCAATTCATACATACTGCTACCAAAGTGACATGCATAAGGGTTTCGCTCTGACCAAAGAGCTCATCAGGTGGGTTTTGACCACATCCATTATTGCAGGCTTGGTTCCCAAGACCACCTCTTCCTTCCCTCTTTTTTTTTTATTTCCTTTTCATCTCAATTCATAATTCATCAGTACTTCATAAATGTATTATGATAATTCTTGACTTATATTTGAGTCGGAAGAATAAGGGAAGCAATTTGAAACCTACTTCAGTTTTCTGGGCATTGAACTTACGGGTTTTTCCGCCACGCCAGAGGTTGCCCTACCTACTGAAATAGCTTTCGGCCAACTTTCCTCACTACAGCTAGCCTATTAGGGGTCAGTCAGGACTTGTATTTGAGTAGGATTACTTAGAGAAGCAATTTGAAACCTACTTCAGTTTTCTGGGCATTGAACTTACGGGTTTTTCCGCCTCGCCAGAGGTTGCCCTTCCTACTGAAATAGCTTTCGGCCAACTTTCCTCACTACAGCTAGCCTATTAGGGGTCAGTCAGGACTTGTATTTGAGTTGGACTACTCAGAGTGGACTATTCAGAGAAGCAATTTGAAACCTACTTCAGTTTTCTGGGCATTGAACTTACGGGTTTTTCCGCCTCGCCAGAGGTTGCCCTTCCTACTGAAATAGCTTTCGGCCAACTTCCCTCACTACAGCTAGCCTATTAGGGGTCAGTCATGACTTGTATTTGAGTTGGATTACTTAGAGAAGCAATTTGAAACCTACTTCAGTTTTTTTTTTTTTTTTTTTAATTTTAATTTTTTTTTTTTTTTCATTTTTTTATCCATTTGCTGATCGAAGTATTTAAGTACCAGTGAGACTCCTCAGAAGCCATTCGATATGATCTGCTGCTAATTGAACCTGCTTAATGGTACCACTGATGGTGATTAAATTACTATGTTCGTGCCTTCGTGGCATATCTATTAAGCTGACTCCACTCTGCCAGGTGATTTCCATCAGCGTCCTTCCTTCCACTCCATATATGGCTCTATGGAACTTCCTCGGGACATTCAAGTCGACAGTCACGTACCTGTTGAGGCCATAGTCCCTTGTGGTGGTGGCTCTAACCTTTTCACCTTGGAAGGTGATGTGACTACTATCGGATGAGGAGATGACCCTTTTGGGCTTCTCGGGTTCCAGGTCAAATACGATAGGTTTCGAGTAGTTTTCTTTGCAATCTTTTCTTCCTTTTTCTTCTCCTCCTCCTCCTTCTCCTCGTCCGTGGAAGTTTCCTTTTGGAGCTTCTGCTCTTCCTGGCGGTTGTTGGTGTCACAGAGAGTGCCTTTCTCAGCCTTACGTCCGTTGGCATCCTGGTCCTCTGCCTCGACCACTTTTTCCTCACTTTTATTGTCTCTGACATCCTTTTGGACATCTTCCTTCTGACCATCCTTAACATCCATCTCGATCGAGATTTCTAAACTTGTCTTGTTAAGTCTCACTTTCCTGACTCCAGGTCTGTTTTCTTTCTTCTTATCTCCCCCTTCAAGTTCCTCCTTGAGTGAAGGGATGATCTCATTTGCCGCAAGCAGCTCGTCCTTCAGACCAACATTTTCTTTGGTGAATTGGACGATCCTCTCCTCTGACATTTCCTTACTAGAACTTAGATGGGAGACACGTTCCTTGTGACTATCTCTCTCCTTGGTGATAGAAGCTATACTCTCCTTTTCAGACTTAACTTTTTCCAGTTCCTCCCTCAATTGAATATTTCTTTGCTCCTAGTTACTTGATTTATTCAATTGTTCTTTCTTGAGACTTTGTAACTATTGTAAAAGGCATTTGTGGCGGCCATTCCTGATCAGATCATTTATCCTTGCCTCATTGAGGCTCTTTTCCAGTTCATGTCTCTGTTCTGAAATCTGCTCAATTACTTCCATCGTCTTTTTAATGAACTTTTCCAGTTTCCCTTTGTTTTGACGAACTTTTTCCAATTTCACACTGAGTTCAATATTTGATTTGTCT
>NC_090726.1:6707328-6709828 GCF_036898095.1 Palaemon carinicauda
AAGCAATCTATCAATAATCCAAAAAGACATTTCGAATGCAGAAGATCCGGATCATAACTTCATATATATTACTACCTTGAAGCTAGATTATAATTTTGAATTAAGGGGTTTGTTTTTAATATCATATATATATATATATATATATATATATATATATATATATATATATATATATATATATATATATGCAAAAGAACCACAGGGAAAATGAAAATATGAAATTTAAGATTAAATCCTGACTAGTTTCGTGATACTTCTTGTCCTCTGAAGAAGTATCACGAAACTAGTCAGGACTTAATCTTATATTTCATATTTTCATTTTCCTTGTGGTTCTTTTGCACATATATATACAGTATATATATATATATATATATATATATATATATATATATATATATATATATGAAATTGAAAACAAATCCCCTAATTCAAAACTATATTTCATGTTTTCATTTTCCCTGTGGTTCTTTTGCATCTGAACATCACGTTTCCCTGTGATTTTTACGCATATATATATATATATATATATATATATATATATATATATATATATATATATATGTATATATATATATATATATATATATATATATATATATATATATATATATATATATATATAATCCTCAGCCATTGCTAGTCAGGCAAAAACCTCAGCCATGTCCTTCCCACTCTTATCTGTTATGGTACTGCCATGCCAGACTATACCAGAAAATTTTCTTAGCTCGTCAGTCGATCGTATTTTCTTCCTTCCCTACTTCTTTTGCGATATCTGGGACCCAGTCTGTTATTGTTAAGGTCCATTTATTATCTGTCAATTTCTTATGCAATGCCCATGCCAATTTCTTTTTTCTTAAATGTCTTTAGAATATCCTTTACTTCAGTTTTCTCTTGCATCCCTGTTACTCTTTTCATGTCTCTTTGTGTTAATATCCTCATTATTCTTTCCAAAGCCCTTTGAGTTGTAACTAGCTTATGTTCTAAGACTTTTGTAAGACTCCATGTTTCTGATGCATAACTTATTACTGCTAGGACCATCTGAATGAATATTTTTCCCTTTAGAGAAAGTGACATTCTATTTTTCATAATCTTATTTTGTTTAACAAAAGCTCTCCATGCTAAGCTTATCCTTCTTTTAATTTGTGCCTCATGTCCTTAGGAAACATAAGTACGTACTGTATATTCATTAACTAACTCTAAAAGGTTCTTTATTACCCTTATTTGTTGCCTCTGCATTTTCATTGAACATTGTCATATTAATTTTCCTCCCTATATTTCTTCATTCTCTATTCAAATCTTTTATCATCTTTAGCAATTCCTCCCATGATGCACTAAATGGAACTATATAATTTGTAAATCTTAAGTTGTTAAGGTATTCCCCATTAATGCTAATTCATACATTTTCCCAATATAGATTCTTAAGAAAACTTCTAGGCATGCTGTGAATAATATGAGAGATGTGGTCTCCCTGTCTAACTCCTTCTTCAGTCGGAACTTCATCATCATCATCATCATATCCTCCTATGCCTCAGTCAGAACTTAAACTATCTTTATGTTGATTTAGGGTTACTGTACTTCCCTTATAGATGTCTTCAAGTATTCTAACATAAGATTCATCTATTCCTTGTCTTTGAAGGGCTTTCATTACTGCTGAAGTTTTCGAAAGAATCAAAAGCTTTCTGATAGTCTAAAAAGAACATACATGGTCAAGAATTGCTATTGATGAATAGCTGAACGGAAGGATGCAAGTGCTCCAATAATTACACATATAATTCAGAGGTAGTAAACTGATGAGGTTTTCTGGGAATGTACAGAATAGTCCTGTACCAAAAGTAATTGTAGAGATTATTGCTGAAATGTTTTATATATTTCATCGGGATCTTGTTATTGCATAAGGCATATTCACCTTATAAATTCAGTTATAAGGAGAAAATGGTTTCAAATATATGAAAAATAGTTCTAAAATAGCTTAAATTTGCGTCAGCTGCTTTGGTTATGTTTTTTTTACCCCACTCCCTTTTTTAACTTGCTGGATCCGCGCTTGAACAATAGAAAACAGAAGACGAATAACGGTACATTAGGTTGATTGACAATGTTGCTGTAACTTTCGCTGCACCAGCCACCCGTTGAGATACTACCGCTAGAGAGTTATGGGGTCTTTTGACTGGCCAGACAGTACTACAACAAATCCTCCTCTCTGGTTACGGTTCATTTTCCCTTTGCCTACATACACACTGAATTGTCTGGCATATTCTTTACATATTCTCCTCTATCCTCATACACCTGACAACACAGATTACCAAACAATTCTTCATCACCCAAGGGGTTACTACACTGTAATTGTTCAGTGCCACTTTCCTCTTGGTAAGGGTAGAAGAGACTCTTTGGCTATGGTAAGCAGCTCTTCTAGGAGAAGGACACTCCAAAATCAAACCACTGTTCTCTAGTCTTGGGTAGTGCCATAGCCTCTGTACCATGGCCTTTCACTGTCTTGGGTTAG
>NC_090726.1:6714828-6719828 GCF_036898095.1 Palaemon carinicauda
TTCACCTGGATATACACCTGCATATATACACACACACACACACACATATATATATATATATATATATATATATATATATATATATATATATGTGTGTGTGTGTGTATGTACGTACGTGTATACATAAATGTATATATAATGTATATGCATATATAAATGTTATATATGTATATGTAAATATATCTATATATCAATATATGTATATGTATATATATGTACATGTACTGTATATATGTATGTGTATATACCTGATTTATAAATATTTATAAACATTCATATTTTTTTCTTTTTAACAAGTACCCGTAGACTTGAAGGAATCTAATTATTAACCTGACTCTCAGTATATTTTTCTTTTACAAACAGGTACGTTCTCGTGGGCCTTTCTGTGGCTGATCTCAACCTCTTCGTTTCCTCCAAGAAAGGAAAGAAGACAGAGCAAGTAATTGGTCTAGTCCAGGTAAGAGAAAATATCTCCCGAGGTTTCAGATTCCACTCCTGTGCTAATTTTTAATCAGAAGAAAATGTTATTATCAGCTAACATAGTCCGTATTTTTGTGGTATATTACCTATGCTTCCGTCTTGCTTATTGTCATTTTTGAAGTTTCTCAAAATATCAGTGACTATAATAAACCTAAATAAAACTGATTGAATGTAAAATGTTATTATCAGTATATTATACTCCGTATTTTTGTGGTAAACTGCTATGCTTCCGTCTTCATAATTGTTATTTTTGAAGTTTCTCGAAATATCAGTGATTGCAAAAATCCTAATGAAATGTGTTTTAATGTAAAACTTCCTGTGTTACAGGAGGATCCAGATGAATGGAAGGTGTACAGAAACCAGCTGTTCTGGGGAGAAGGCGTCTTGGTCGCAAATAGGTGGAGGAAGCAGGGATTTACTTCCAACGCTGAAATATTTCCCGAAAAAATCTGGAACTTGAAAGGAGCGCCAATTAAGGTATGGGCATAGTCATCTTCTTTCGCGTTTTAGTTAAAAAAAGGATAGAATACAAAGTCTATATAAAGAATTTATTACTTTTATATCATTTGGAAGGATTTGTTGATGCCAAAGTTACCAGAAAAACTTATATTCGGAATAGGTTTGCCTTCACCCACACTCAGACTCTCAGTTTACAGTATGTAAGAGTCCCGAAATACAATATCAATATCAACATTATAATTTTGTGTTATACTAGTGTATGCAACCCGTCGTCAGTTACGGCTAAATATTTAGATATGCTCAGCGAAATTATCAGACTTTTTTTAAAACTATTCAGTCTCTCCCCGTATCTCGGGTAAGGGAGAGAATAGTTATACCTTACTAAGACGGATATAAGCTATAACCTATAAGCTTTAAGCTTATGCTTAACTTAAGTTTTAAGCTTCAACCCTCCCCCCCCTCCCCCCTCTCCTAACTACAGCCCCTCTCTTTAGGGGCAAAGTAGTTATACGTCTGGCAGTGCCGCTGAGCGTGACCGGTAAGAAATTTATATTGATATTTATATATACTGTATAGCCACGCTCTTACTCTTTATTATAAAGGGGAGATTCTTCATTCATTAATTTCATATAGGCGTACTTTGCATTTCCTTATTTCTTTTTCTTACTGAGCTATTGGTCCCTGTTGGAGACCTTGGGCTTATAGCATCCTGCTTTTTCAACTGGGGTTGTAGTTTAGTTAGTAAAAATGATAATGATAATGATGATGACAATGATTATCATTATTATCATTATCATAATTATAATGATAATGAATAATCGAGTTCATATGCATGAAAGAAAAACTTTCATTGACCTTAGCTGAGTCATCTGATTTTGGTTACATTAAAGAGATATTAGGTAATGTACAGTATGAAATTTTGCTGTTTGATTTCAGAAAAAATGTTTGGGTTTTTTACAATTGTACAGTTCAACGAAGAGAAGATAGCACGTGCGTTTTATTGAAATAAGTTGTAAGTCATCTATTTAAATCTGATTGTTAATTTGCGGCAGGTAGTAACATAGTTGTGGAACTATTGTGTCCAAAAGTAATTCTAAACTTCAAAAACATTTATAGCAGAAGCATTTTCTTTTAGTTTTGATAGATTTAGAATTGAAAAAAAATACTAAAGAAGCTACTTTAGCATTATTTTAGAAACCAGTGCTTGACTCAGGAATAAAACCCGGTCAAAGTGAAGCCAAATGAGCTGAAGGACGAGTTACAATAACTGGAAAGCCCAAAGGATATGTCAATGTATAGCCCTACAGAACAAAAAAAAAAAAAAAAAAAAAAAAAAAACTAATCTTCGTCGTGAGAAACCGCTATAAAATCTGAAAGTTTTTCGATCATTCCAGCTAATCACTTTCGAGTTCGAACCTCACATCATAAGGGAGAAGAACCCAGATGGAACGGGCGGGAGATACTTCGGAAGTGATGTTCAGATCGCCATAGCTCTGTCAGAAGCTCTCAACTTTACTCTCATCATTGAAAGACCGCCAAAAGGTAGGCATATAGTAGCCCCTGTTTATGAGTGACTTTAACTCGATTGTTTATATGGCATTATTATTATTATTATTATTATTATTATTATTATTATTATTATTATTATTATTATTATTATTACTATTGCTATGAATCTGTCCTTCACTTTTTTTCCAATATCATAATCATCTAGATTGCTAGATGCAATCTTCCATCTATAAATAGCATTAGGCCTATAGAAAAGCAGTGATATCAACTCTACTGTAAATTTCTGTCCATAGCTATGCTTCTATGGTATGAGTTTGGCTTATTTTACATTGCTGTTTTCAATTATACTCTAGCCTACTGTGTTTTATAGGTACTAATCTATTTTTAGTACTAGTATTTTTTTATGCTGCGTTTGTTCCGTATCAAAGTTTAGAGTAATAATAATAATAATAATAATAATAATAATAATAATAATAATAATAATAGAATTAGCGGAAATTCACAGAAACTGTATATCTAATACAAGGAAAAACTTTAATATTTATGATGCAAGAATATACCAACTCTCTCTCTCTCTCTCTCTCTCTCTCTCTCTCTCTCTCTCTCTCTCTCTCTCTCTCTCTCTCTCTCTCTCCCAGGGGAGTATTGGGGAAACAAATATCCCAACGGATCGTGGAGCGGACTGACGGGCAAAATCTCCAGGAACGAGGGCCATTTTGGAATGGCCTTTATCTTCCTAACTAATAACTTCGACGAACTGGCTGTTCTCGATTATTCCAGATTCTACTCCTACGACGTAAGATTATGCTCAGTTCTTTGTCGAATAATCTATCTGTTTATTAATCTGTTAATTTTTATTATTTATCTACTTATTCATTTATTTTTCTTTTGAGTTCTTTGACATTTTTTTCCTATTTTTGGATGGTGGTCTAGGGGCCGATTTTGGCTACATAAGTGTAGAGTTAGCTTATCTCATGGAGTTAGGCTTTAGATTGTACCTCTACATCCCTAAAAAGGAAAGAAAAATACTATATACTATAGAAATAGATAGTAAAAGAACATTAATTTTTAAATGGTAATACAAGGAACTATAACTTGTTCATTACTCTTGATGTTTTTGTAGGCCTTAATGAATCTGTTGTTCCAAATGAGCCAGTATTCCTGAATGTTTTCAATATCATTAAAAGTTTTCTATGGTTATTCTGACTTTTGAAAACCCCATTGCCTTACTTCCGGTTTGCCTAATTGCCTATCTTATCTTTTTATGTCCTGTTGTTCTTGATATTCTTTCTGTCGTTTGAACTTTATCATCAATATTCTATTAACAGCTATGTTGTTTATGGTTTAATTGTCTTTACCATTTTTGTTCTTCCTATTGTTACTTTTGCCCTTTATACTTCGTTTACCATTTCCTTACTAGTGTTTCCAAGCCTTCAAACTATAATCCACTGGATCGGCCAATTGTGGGAGTGTGGTTTTGGAGTGTACCTCTCAGGGTACCATCCTCACCAGGGTAGGACTACTCCCTCAACCCCCTGGGCGTGACAGGATTGATTGATTAATTTTATTTTTTCTAGCATTCTGACATTAAAGATCATTGACGTCGATATAGTTTATATATATATATATATATATATATATATATATATATATATATATATATATATATGTATATATATACATACATACATATATATATGTATATATATGCATATATATATATATACATATACATATGTATATGTATATATATATATATATATATATATATATATATATATATATATATATATATATATATATATTGGTCACACTATTGTTCCTTATTATATTGGGGAGATCCCTTGATTGTATTGCTGTCATATTTCAGTGTCTATACATGGCTGATTAGTTCTCTGTCCCCTCTAGACTAGCTGCTTCATGGCAAGAACAGAACCTCCTCTGCCACGGTGGGAGTCTCTGGCAGCCCCCTTCAAACAGAGCACCTGGTTGGCAGCTTCCATCAGCTTCTTGGCATTCTGTCCAATCATCGCTCTTCTTGCAAAGGCCTCTGATTATTTGTAAGTGCTCCCAATTTAGATCAGGAATGCATGATGCAACAGTAACACTTAAAAGAATGCTAATCTCTATGAAATAAGTATTAACAAACTTGATCTTGCCCATTGAAAGAAAACACTGTATTCGGAAAAAAAGAAAAAAAAATAGATATTACATTCTGGGATAACTATAGATGATATTGACTAAGGACACAATAACAGCTCATATATTAAACCTGCCAATGCTAGCGGACTGAAAATCACTATAACATCAACATAGCCAACTTAACATTTTCTCCTTTTCAGCGGCCGTGAAGAGAAGCAGCTACAGTCCTTTTCATACTCCAATTTATATACTTGGGGCTTAATACTTCGGGTATCCCAAATAAAACTGCCCAAGAGATCCCCTACCCAAATATGGTTCGTGTTCCTGTCCTTGTATTGCATTGTCCTGACTACAGGATACTGCAGTAACCTGACAACGTTCCTGACGGTGGAGAGGCCACGGCCTACGAT
>NC_090726.1:6727328-6734828 GCF_036898095.1 Palaemon carinicauda
ATATATATATATATATATATATATAATATATGTATATATATATATATATATATATATATATATATATATATATATATATCATACGTATGTATATAATGTGTATAAGTGTATCTACAAATATTTTTTTCTCTACAGTACATATATATACATACACCCATATATATGTATATATATATATATATATATATATATATATATATATATATAAAGCTCGAGTTGGTCTGATGAAGTGACATAAAGGGTAATTAAATGGAATCCAAAGGGGATGATCCTCTACTATGTAAGGGAGAGGGACGAACGACCCCTTCCCTCTCCTTTCCTTCCCCCTTCCCTCTCCCTTCCCTTCCCCTTACCTCTCCTTACCCTCCCCCTTCCCTCCTCGATTTCGGATGCTCTATATAACGCCAGACGGCAGATGAATTCACCCAGAGAGGCTGTCTCTACGACCCACTGCAGTTAGACCGGAAGAGAGTAAGTCTGGGAGTTTTAGTTTTATCTTCCAGTAAGTCTAATATTTAGACTTACTGTTTGAAATGTTGTTTATTCAAGGATGTTAAACCACTTATTTTAGTTTGTTAGAGTAACTGTAGATTTTTTTTTTTCAAATTGTATTTGTTTGACTAGAAAGGTTAAACATTTTCTTTAATTGATTTTTTTTCACAAAAGAATAATTTTTCATTGATTGGTTTAATTAAAATAGTAAAATAATAAGAAAATCATATTAGAAATGAAAATTTTGTCCGAGGTTTTATTAAGGTTTTCCGAAGAAGAAGTATATAACATGAATTTTTTTTTCAAAGATTTTTTACGATCGAGTTCAAAAACCCCCAATCTTCTATGAACGATAACCGATAGACTAATAAGCCTATAGTTTTATTTAAAAACTCAGAATTGTGATTGGTCGTTAAGAATTTCCATGAAATGATTCAAAGAAATCCAAAGTTTACTTTTGTAAAAAATATAACAAAACTTAAGATCTGAACCTATATATTGATATAATTTTTTTCTTTTTTTTTCTTTTTGTTTTTTGCAGAAAATAGAAACAGGTAAGAATTAGCTTTGTGAATTTTGTGCATTTTAAATGAATAAATTTTGGTGATAGTGCAATTAAGAGTATGTTTTTACTCTTAAAAATTATATAAATATCTCGAGAATTGTCTAAGGGTCGTATTTAGTTACGAAATTGGTATGATTTAGGTATTTTTGTAAATGATTTGTCAAAATTATTCAGTTTGAAAATATGTATTTCTTAAACCCCTTAAAATTTTTAAGGAAAATTATGCGAATTATCCCTTTTTTTTTTTTGCCTTGGGAAATATGGAAATATCAATTTAAAGATATTTTGCCTCAATTCTTGTCTTTATATTCTAAAATTAGTTTCTTTGAAATAATCAAGTCCGTTTAATCTGACAAAATGTTATTCGATGCTATCATATAACTACATAATACATGAAATTGATAATCCAGGAAATAATATTGTGATAACCATCATACTATAGTTTTAAAATCTTCAACATTGATTAATATTTGAAATTTATTTTTTTCTTTGCCCTTTCAATTGTTTAGACTAGATTTAAAATTGTTTTGGTTACTGTAATAACTTTTTCGAAATAAATTTATTTTTGTATTATTAACTTGAAACAGCTTCAATTTTTTTTTTCAAATTGTGAATTTTAAATACCTTTAATTTTGATTATAAAGTAATGGTTTAATACTGCTTGTGACACGATTGGAGAATATTTTGACTATTATTATAATAGATTAAGGCAAGTGCAATAAGGCTTTGGTTCCGTGTATGTAACGAATGTAAAGACGGTTTATGCGCAGTAAGGGAATTCATGTTGACTCTGTTCTGTTTAAATCAAACATCTAAATATGTAAAAAGTTCTTATACTGCTTTTCGGTAACGATAGGAAAAGAGAGAGAGAGAGAGAGAGAGAGAGAGAGAGAGAGAGAGAGAGAGAGAGAGAGAGAGAGAGAGAGCGCGCATTGTTACTGACACTGGATATCTCCTTTTTTCCAGAGATGGTATTCTTGAAACTGTGGCTACTTTGGGTCATAGGTAGTTTCACTAACTATACAACATATGCAGTGGTGACTGACGACGAATTCATAATATTATGCAACGACACCACAGGAAATGACAACTCGTTTCCTCATGAGCCAGGTCCTAATCTGAGAGGCTCATCTGTATCCAATTTCGAATCTTACTGCATCGCAGATGGAGCTGTTGATAGTCGCAAGTCTATCTCTTCAGTCTCTTTTAAATCTGCCCCGTTTGAACTCCTGATGGACAAGACCAGAAAACTTCCAAAAAGAAACTCTGCTGTACTAGGTTACAAAGCTGCTGCTATTAAAAGTACATGGAATAAAGATAAAGCAGGTTTTAAAAGTAGCTACTTAACAATCACAGACATCAGTGACAGCGAGCTACTCTCCGAAGCCTTGTCCTTCATAGCTAACGAAGAACTAAGTCATTGCCTATTGTTGATAGCCTACGATGCACCCTTCAAAGACTCATCTGTTCTTGAAACTATCATTCTGTTGCCTCATCTCAGAAAGGTTAGTTAAAGAAAAGTTATTTAATAGTAGGCCTATTAATTTGATTTTGATTATGGTAATCATCTTCAGTTAGCAACTTAGTTGCTTTCGTTGTTCTAAATTTCATCACCAGTAATCATAACAATGGCAGTAGTTACTTTCACTTTGAGAGCTTCTTTTCTGGTCTTATAATGCAGGGTAATCCTACTCTCTATAGGACCTTTCATAAATCATTTTATCGTATAAATTCGAATGTAATCTCCATTCACACCGCATATTGCTCGTTTATTGTCCACATTATCGAAACGCTTAGAAAACAAGTCTTCAATTTTCTCTCCTTCAGTCTTTCAGATGTCTCGTGAGAAATTATTTTATAGTCTTGGGGTCGCATATCTGAGATCTCTAGATCCTACAATAAACATATATCTAGGTTCTAATAATATGAAACCATCTGTAACTATTCTCGTGTCAACACGATTTGTTGGCTGCACAATATGTAGCAATTCCTCTTAGATATTTTGGACGTCCGGGTCTGATAACTTGTGGGTTATTGTATACATATTTCCAACTCTATTCTTGCTTTAATAGCTAATGTAAATTAACTAATTTAAGAGTGATAATAATAATTGTATGGTTTGCATACTGAATACATACGGTTTTGTACTATACCTCATACAGGCTGTTAGGTAAGTTATCGAAAATGATGGACCAAGGATTTTATCTAAGGAACCCAGAAACATACACGTGAGTTATTTATATAAGAAAATCTTCTGAAATAATCCTGGTTATTGCACTGATTCTATAATGCTATGCTCTTTTTTTTCTTAATTTTCTTTTTATATTGTTATTCTATTTAAACTTATTAATTTCAGATGGGCTATGATAACCCAAATTGGTTCTTTAATTATCATTATTACTGTGATTATCCTTATCATCATTGATTATTATAGTATTAGAAATATTAATAATAATGATTATCATTGTTGTTATTACTACCTCATCCTAACTCGCTTCCTGCCACATGGCAAAAGTAGGTCAAAATTATAATGTATGGAAATAGGGCGATTTTGTTATTTAATCTGACTGGGTTATGGAAATAGCTATCACATGCTGTTTTTTGCTTTACCAGCCTAAAACTTCTGTCTAGATTAGCAATGAACAATTCAAAAACCAACTCCCCGAAACAGGCAGTTTAGAAAATATAATAAGTAGCTTTGTATTTTTTCTCATCCAATGGAAAATATATTTTTCGAAGTCTGATAAAAATTAAGATATACTTAATATAGTTTATATAACGAAAATAAATTTATTTAATGATGCGCACATAACACGTGTCAATTAGCTTAATGCACCGTATATATATAACGAATTAGAATTTGTTAAATGATAATCTTAATATTGCGTACGTAACTTGTAAGAATGGGTGTAATGCTTCTTTTCTATCGGATTTAAATAGTTTAGAAGACGCGTATACGGAAGATTTAAATTGAATTAATCTTATAGTTTATATGACATATCTGTTTTTGACGTTGTTAATAGTTTATACAGGACATATCTGTTTTGACGCAGTTACTGTTTTTAGAATGATATATTGTTAATTTATTCTCATCATTTATTTATTTCCTTATTTCCTTTCCTCACTGGGCTATAGTTCCCTGTTGGAGCCCTTGGGCTTATAGCATCTTGCTTTTCCAACTAGGGTTGTAGCTTGACTAGTAATAATAATAATAATGATGATAATAATAATAATAATAATAATAATACATACAGTATGTAACGAATTTTAGTTGGCTTAGTGGTGCGTATGTTACTAATGTAAATTGGTTAATCGATCTTTATATAACGAACAAAATTGGTATAAGGATGCATAAATTACGAGGAATTTCAATGTATTACGAATGAAATTTCGTTAAATGATAAATATATTTTGAATATAAATATGTAAAAAATTTATTTCTAAGAGCAGTATCCAGAATATCTGTAATTCATAGAAAACATTTGTTCAAACATTTTACAATAAGTAAAAATATTAATTGAACTGCAACACTGGCAAATGAAAATTTCTTGAATCTAGTTTGCCGCAAAACCTAAGAAAAGCTCATGATTTGTTGAAAATCACAGTATGTATGAGAGATTTATTCTAATGTTGTTACTGTTTGAAAATATTTTATTTCAATTGCTCATTACTTCTCTTGTAGTTTATATATTTCCTTATTTCCTTTCCACAATGGACTATTTTTCCCTGTTGAAGTCATTGGGCTTATAGCACCCTGCTTTTTCAACTAGAGTTGTAGCTTAACTAATAATTACAACAACAACAACAACAACAGTAATAATAATAATAATAATAATAATAATAATAATAATAATAATGATGATGATGATGATAATAATAACGCTAATAATGTTAATAAGATAATAATAATAATAATAATAATAATAATAATAATAATAATAATAATAATAATAATAATAATATTGAAAAATTTTTACAAATGGAACGAATTTTGCAGGTGGTAGAGGTGAAAAGTCCTTTTGATTTCCTAAATCTCTTTTCGAAATCGCCGAAATGCAGAGGATACATCTTTCTTCTGAAGGACCCTTTACCTCTTCTGAGTTACGCTAACTCTAGTGAAGGATTCTGGGACTACAGCGCGAAGTAGGTAGTTCCGTTTGGTTATTTCTTTTCTTGTTTAAGATTCTCCATAATTCTGACCATCCTTTGCACGTAGATCTTTTTTAAGATTCTCCATAATTCTGACAATCCTTTGCACATTGATCGTTTTTTAGATTCTCAATAATTCTGACCAATCTTTGCACGTAGATCCCGTTTAAGATTCTCCATTTTTTAACATCTTTTGCACGCAGATCTCGTTTAAGATTCTCCATAATCCTGACCATCCTTTGCACACAGATCTTGCTTAAGATTCTCCAAAAATTTGACCATCCTTTGCACGTACATCTTGTTTAAGATTCTCTATAATTCTGACCATTCTTTGCATGTAGATCTTCTTTAAGATTTTTCATAATTCTGACCATCCTTTGCACGTAGATCTTTTTTAAGATTCTCTATAATTCTGACCATCGTTTGCACGTAGATCTCGTTAACAATTCTCCATAATTTTTACCATCCTTTGCATGCAGATCTTGTTTAAGATTATCCAAAATCCTGGTCATCCTCTGCACGCAGATCTCGTTTAAGATTCTCCATAATTTTGACTATCCTTTGCACGCAGATCTCGTTTAAAATTCTCCATAATTATGACCACCCTTTGCATGTACATCTCGTTTAAGATTTCCCATAACTTGACCATCCTTTGCACGCAAACCTCATTTAAGATTCCCCATAATATGACCAGCCTTTGCACGTAAACCTCGTTTAAGATTCTCCATAATTTTGACCATACTTTGCACGCAGATCTCGTTTAAGATTTTCCATAATTCTGGCTCTCGTTTGCATGCAGGTCTTGTGTATGAAAAAAACCGAGTATGTTTTCAAATTTTGTAAATCCGAGTTCCGACTTGGTATTTTCCTTAACCTGTGTAGCTACTTCTTGTTGAATTCAGACTAGGCTTATGCACGATTCAGATTACTTCAGATTACATACCATCGCTACGAGTATAGTCTCACCAATTAAACGACACAAAATATGTTGGTCGTATAATTGTAAACTTATTTAAACAGTAATCAAACATGACATCTGCTGACATACTTAGTACTTTTTGTTTTGTATTGTTCAGTATGTATGGTAGCCGCTAGTGTTAGCAACTAGCTACGGTGGCTGCCATGCCATTGTACTAATACAGTGATATACTTCATTTGATCATGGGGCAACAGAATGTTTATGATCTTAATTGATTATTTAATGAAAAAAATACATACGTCTGTTATTTTAAATAAACAAACAATTAAATACAGAAATAAGTGAATGAATAATATTTTGAACATAATTTTAGCTTGTTCTTCTACCACATGAAATAGTGGAGCCTACAGTAACTTTGTCTCACAATGAATAAATAAGTAAATGAATAGATAAATAAATGCTCGTGTTTTTTCCTTAGTAATAATATGGAAAATATGATATATACTACATATACACAATTAAAATGAATATAATCAATGAGTTGAGATCTTATGTAGGTTATACAGTTGTCATCTGGTGGATATGGTGTAACTGTTCTACATGTTTTTGCATAAACAAGTGCGTTCTGGTTATTGAATTATATATATAATTTGCCTTCTAGCTCTTAGTCTTCCATATGAGTTTTTGGACAGTTTTGGTGAAATAGTGATACCGTCGCTATCTCTAAGCATAAGTTGCTGATTTACTTTTGTATTCCTTCTCTTACGCTAAGGTACCAAGTGAAAGACAAACCATGGTTCACTGGTGACTGTAGACGTGCTTATTTGGAGAAGCAGGAGGCTTATCATCTTTAGAAGGGTAACAGATCAGATCTAACTTGGAATAACGATACTCATCTTAGAGCTTTTGCCCAGAGAGTTTATGCTTCAACTGGAAAGGGATACAATTTAACATTTAAAAAAAATCCTTTCTGGTACAACTCAGGAACATATGAGGTGGGCTATCCTTAAATCTGCACTCTTTGGTGTAGATGCGACAATTCCTCCTTTACTTAAACCATATGGCTCTGTCACTTACTGTCCAAAGGAAAAGGCAACCCTTTCGGCTGATGTTTGACAGTAAGCAGAATAATGAGAAATTTGATCTTCCTCATTCTTGTTTTCCTGAGGCTAAAATTACTAGTTTAGCTTTTCGATCTCGTGAAATTAAAGTTCTCTTGATGGACCTTGAGGCTTATGGAGGTGTAGACCCTAATGGTATTTTTCCTTTTTTTCATTAAGACTACAGATTTCCTAGCTCCAAAGTTATCTGTAATTTAGCACAAGTTAGCAAGAATAGGAGCTTTTAGCACTTGTTGGAGAATCGGTAATGTTAT